>NC_059328.1:35640681-35943712 GCF_018350155.1 Leopardus geoffroyi
GTCGGGATAGAAGGAACATACTTAAAGATCATAAAAGCCATTTATGAAAAGCCCACAGCTAACATCATCCTCAATGGGGAAAAACTGAGAGCTTTTTCCCTGAGATCAGGAACACGACAGGGATGCCCACTCTCACCGCTGTTGTTTAATATAGTGTTGGAAGTGCTTAGCATCAGCAATCAGACAACAAAAGGAAATCAAAGGCATCAAAATTGGCAAAGATGAAGTCAAGCTTTCACTTTTTGCAGATGACATGATATTATACATGGAAAATCCGATAGACTCCACCAAAAGTCTGCTAGAACTGATACATGAATTCAGCAAAGTCGCAGGATACAAAATCAATGTACAGAAATCAGTTGCATTCTTATACACTAACAATGAAGCAACAGAAAGACAAATAAAGAAACTGATCCCATTCACCATTGCACCAAGAAGCATAAAATACCTAGGAATAAACCTAACCAAAGATGTAAAAGATCTGTATGCTGAAAACTATAGAAAGCTTATGAAGGTAATTGAAGAAGATATAAAGAAATGGAAAGACATTCCCTGCTCATGGATTGGAAGAATAAATATTGTCAAAATGTCAATACTACCCAAAGCTATCTACACATTCAATGCAATCCCAATCAAAATTGCACCAGCATTCTTCTTGAAACTAGAACAAGCAATCCTAAAATTCATATGGAACCACAAAAGGCCCCGAATAGCCAAAGTAATTCTGAAGAAGAAGACCAAAGCAGGAGGCATCACAATCCCAGACTTTAGCCTCTACTACAAAGCTGTCATCATCAAGCCAGAATGGTATTGGCACAAAAACAGACACATAGACCAATGGAATAGAATAGAAACCCCAGAACTAGACCCACAAACGTATGGCAAACTCATCTTTGACAAAGCAGGAAAGAACATCCAATGGAAAAAAGACAGCCTCTTTAACAAATGGTGCTGGGAGAACTGGACAGCAACATGCAGAAGGTTGAAACTAGACCACTTTCTCACACCATTCACAAAAATGAACTCAAAATGGATAAAGGACCTGAATGTGAGACAGGAAACCATCAAAACCCTAGAGGAGAAAGCAGGAAAAGACCTCTCTGACCTCAGCCGTAGCAATCTCTTACTTGACACATCCCCAAAGGCAAGGGAAATAAAAGCAAAAATGAATTACTGGGACCTTATGAAGATAAAAAGCTTCTGCACAGCAAAGGAAACAACCAACAAAACTAAAAGGCAACCAACGGAATGGGAAAAGATATTTGCAAATGACATATCAGACAAAGGGCTAGTATCCAAAATCTATAAAGAGCTCACCAAACTCCACACCCAAAAAACAAATAACCCAGTGAAAAAATGGGCAGAAAACATGAATAGACACTTCTCTAAAGAAGACATCCGGATGGCCAACAGGCACATGAAAAGATGTTCAACGTCGCTCCTTATCAGGGAAATACAAATCAAAACCACACTCAGATATCACCTCACGCCAGTCCGAGTGGCCAAAATGAACAAATCAGGAGACTATAGATGCTGGAGAGGATGTGGAGAAATGGGAACCCTCTTGCACTGTTGGTGGGAATGCAAATTGGTGCAGCCGCTCTGGAAAGCAGTGTGGAGGTTCCTCAGAAGATAAAAAATAGACTTACTCTATGACCCAGCAATAGCACTGCTAGGAATTTACCCAAGGGATACAGGAGTACTGATGCATAGGGGCACTTGTACCCCAATGTTTATAGCAGCACTCTCAACAATAGCCAAATTATGGAAAGAGCCTAAATGTCCATCACCTGATGAATGGATAAAGAAATTGTGGTTTATATACACAATGGAATACTACGTGGCAATGAGAAAGAATGAAATATGGCCTTTTGTAGCAACATGGATGGAACTGGAGAGTGTGATGCTAAGTGAAATAAGCCATACAGAGAAAGACAGATACCATATGGTTTCACTCTTATGTGGATCCTGAGAAACTTAACAGAAACCCATGGGGGAGGGGAAGGAAAAAAAAAAAAAAGAGGTTAGAGTGGGAGAGAGCCAAAGCATAGGAGACTGTTAAAAACTGAGAACAAACTGAGGGTTGATGGGGGGTGGGAGGGAGGGGAGGGTGGGTGATGGGTATTGAGGAGGGCACCTTTGGGATGAGCACTGGGTGTTGTATGGAAACCAATTTGACAATAAATTTCATATATTGAAAAAAAAATTAAATTCATTCAATCATTCATAAATTAAAAAAAAAAGTTTTCCAAAAAAGAAAGGACTTCATCCAAGTCACCAATGACCTCTATATTGCTAAATTCAATCAGTATTTCTCAGTCCTTAGTTTACCTTTGACACAATTAACAACTCCCACATCTTTGATTATTTTCTTCATTGGATTCCAGGACAACACACTGTCTTGGTTTTCCTTTTATCTTATTGGATTCCCCCATTTTTAATTTTCTTTGCTGGTTCCTCCTCCTTCTCTCTCCAATTCTCAATGTCAGAATGCCCTAGGGCTCTCAGTACTTGACCTTTTTTCTCTAATTATACTTACTCCCTTGGTTATTTCAATTAGTGCCTTTGCTTTAAATACTATCTGTATGCCAATGACTCGCAAATTTTTATCTCAGATAAGGATCTCTCTTCCAAAATCCATATTCATACATCCAACTCCCTACTTAGAGGTCTCCATAAAACCCTTGGAGGTCTTGATAAGCATCTCAAACTTAACAAGTCCAAAACCTAATCCACCTATACCCTTCCCCATCTCGATGCCAAACTTCACTCCTCCAATTGCTCAGACCCAAAAGCTTGGAGTTATCCTTGATTCCACATCCTATATCCAATCCATCAGGAAATTATACTTGTTCCACTTATAAAATAGTTCCAAAACAATTTCTCAACATTTCCACTATTTCAACTCTGGTCCAAGCCTGGATTATTTCACTAGCCTCCTAACAGGAGCAGGTATCTGCTCTACCTTTCTACTCCTTCTTCAAATTTATTCTCCACATAGCATTCAGAATGATCTTTTAAAAGTCTATCAGATCCTGACACTCCTCTACTCAGATACTTCCAGTGGTTTCCCATTTCATTCAAAGATGAGAGTCTTGGGGCGCCTGGGTGGCGCAGTCGGTTAAGCGTCCGACTTCAGCCAGGTCACGATCTCGCGGTCCGTGAGTTCGAGCCCCGCGTCGGGCTCTGGGCTGATGGCTCAGAGCCTGGAGCCTGTTTCCGATTCTGTGTCTCCCTCTCTCTCTGCCCCTCCCCCGTTCATGCTCTGTCTCTCTCTGTCCCAAAAAAATAAATGGACGTTGAAAAAAAAAAAAAAAAAAAAAAAAAAAAAAAAAAAAAACAAAAAACAAAGATGAGAGTCTTACAATGGTCTACATAGGCTTACATCTCTGACTTCTTTTTCTTATTACTCTGCCCCTTACAGTCCTTGCTGCTCTTCAAACATACTAGGCACAGCCATACCACAAAGTCTCTGGTCTAGCTGTTTCTTCCAAATATCTGCTTGGTACACCCCTCCCTTCTTTCAGTAAGTCTCCTCAGATGTTACCTTCTCAGTGAGGTCTGCCCAGATCATCCCATTAAATACTTAAACTGTCCTATCTCCCTGCCACCATTCCTGTACTCTGAATTCCTTCAAACGCTATTCTCCCATTCCCTTTTCCTTTTTAAATTTTTTAAATGTTTATTTATTTTAGAGAGAGAGAGAGAATGAGCGGGGGAGGGGCAGAGAGAGAGGGAGACACAGAATCCGAAGCAGGCTCCAGGCTCTGAGCTGTCAGCACAGAGCCCGACACAGGGCTCGGACTCACAGACTGAGAGATCATGACCCGGGCCGAAGTCGGATGCTCAACCGACTGAGCCACCCAGGCGCCCCGCCCATTCCCTTTTTCTACAGCACTACTTTCTGACACACTATTGTAATGTACTTGCTTACTATGTTTATCATTGCTTTCCTCTGCTACAATGTAAGCCACCACAAGGGCAGGGATCTTTGATTTATTCATTAATATATCTCATGTGCCTAGAATGCTTGGCATTCAGTTAATACTGTTAAATGTTAAATTATTGCTATTGGTTATTTTAGGCTCATGGAACCCTTATGACTAATACCACCAGCCAAAAAGCACAAGCATTTGATTGAATCCTGAATCAATCATCCTAGTGAAGAGGTGGTGTATTCAATCAGCCAAGCCTCTCATGTACCTTCATGTGGAGTTAAGAAGAGAAGTGGTTAACTCTATCTGAAGGACATGAAATTATTTCCTCACAAGAACAAAGGACAGCATTACCAAAAGAGATAAGGGGAAGTATACTGGACAGGCAAAACAGCACAACTGGGGGTAACTGTAGAGTAGTAAGTAGTTAAGGGTGGTTAACAGACAGACTCTGGAATCAGGAAGCATGAATTATATTGCAGCCATGCCTCTTGCTAGCTCTGAGGCCCCAAGCAAATTATTTATGCTTTTGTTGCCTCAGTTTCTTCACCTGTAAAACAACGATAAAACTAGTAACTAACTCATAGAGTTGTAATAAGTATTAAATTGGTTTTAATGCATATAAAAACACTTAGAGAAGGGCCTGGAATATAGTAAGCATTATAGAAATGTTAGCTATTGTTGTTGTTGCTACTGTTATTATTAGTATTAATTGAGGTGAAGTATTCCTCATCACAGCAATTTTATCATAACACTTAAGGTCTGGTGAGACAAAACAATAAAGAACTGCAGTGTGGCTTGCTTAATTCATCATCTTAGGATGGTTTGCTTAAGCATCTAAACATCCACTAAATGCTTATGCTGTGCCTGGCATTTGGCCAGTCCAGCCTTTAAGGAGGGCACAGTCTACTATGGGGAGACATTTAACAAATAAAAGCAATCAAGATTTACAGGTGCTATTTTAGTTCCGTTCTTCCTAGAATCTCTCATCTTTCTATTCTAAGACCCAATTTAGATACTAAGCCCTTAAAAGTCAGAGATTTCTTCTGCTCTATACTTAAAATTTTTAGAAAATTTTAAGTAGGCTCTATACCCAATGTGGGGTTCAAATTCATGACTCCAAGATCAGGAATCGCATGCTCTACCGACTAGGCCAGCCAGGCACCCCAAGCATTCTCTAAATGATTCTCTAAAGATTTTTAAAAATCTTAATTCTAGGTCTAGCAGAAGCTCTTGACCCCAAGTCTTAATGTCATAGTACAATGAATTATTTCCAGTTCTAAGGCAGCAGAAGACTAGTTGGCCTATTCAGTGTTTGGCTTATGATCAACTGTTACACAGATTTTTTATTTAGTTCAAATTGTCTTCTACATAACCTATGGAACTTTCCATGATCACCTCTGGGGTACAAGGAGATGACTGGGAGTCTTGAAATTGTAAGAAGACCTCATAATATTTCACTCAGACACTCACAGACCACTGTATCACCATTTGAAATGTTAGACTAAATGAATGAAGTAGTTGGTTGTCTTTTATCTGATTACCTTTAAAGATAAAAAGTTCCCCGTCATTGGAGATATTAAAGAAAATATGACCACCTATTTTATTCATTTTAATCATTATTTTCATGCAAGATCCCATGGAAAGTGTTAAAAATCTAGTGATGAATAAGCTATAGTCCCTAACATTAGCCAATGAGACCTGTGTGATTTCTGAAGCACAGAACTGCAAGATAATACATTTGTATTGTTCTAAGTTTGTGGTATTAAGTTTGTGGTGATTTGTTACAGCCATTAAGCCATTAAAGTTTACAGTAATCTGTTACAGCAACAACAGAAAACTAATACAAATATCAAAAGATGTTAATCAGCAAGCAGCACAGGGGAAAAGTATGATGCTAGGCAAGGTAGGAGTCCCAAATTAAAGAAAGGTTTTTGGGAAACAGATTCTTTTCTTTTTCCAAGTTTTTATTCAAATTATAGTTTTCAACATATATGGTAAAATTGGTTTCAGTTGTAGAATTTGGTGATTCATCACTTACATACAACAACCAGTGCGCATCATAATAAATGCCCTCCTTAATACCCGACACCCATAGTCTATCCCCCACCCACCTCCCTCCCTCAACCCTCAGTTTGTTCTCTATAGCTAAGAGTCTCTTATGGTTTGCTTCCCTCTCTCTCTTTTTTTCTTTCCCCTATGTTCATTTGGTTTTTTTCTTAAGTTCCACCTATGAATGAAATCATATGGATTTTGTCTTTCTATGACTGATTTATTTCACTTAGCATGATACACTCTAGTTCCATCCACGTCATTACAAACAGCAAGACTTCATTCTTTTTGATGGTTGAGTAATATTCCATTGTATATGTATACTACCTCCTCTTTATGCATTCATCATTGATGGACATTTGGGCTCTTTCCATAGTTTGGCTATTGTTGATAATGATCCTATGAACATGGGGTTTATATGCCCCTTTGAATCTATATTTTTGTATCCTTTGGGTTAATACCTAGTAGTGTAATTGCTGGGTCATAGGGTAGTTCTTTTGTCAGGAACCCCCATACTGTTTTCCAGAGTGGCTACACCAGTTTGCATTCCCACCAAGAGGGTTCTTGCAAGAGGGTTCTCCTCCTTGCAAGAGGGTTCTCCTTTCTCCACATCGTCACCAAGATCTGTTGTTTCCTGTGTTGTTAGTTTTAGCCATTCTGACAGGTGTGAGGTGGTATCTCATCATGGTTTCGATTTGTATTTCCTTGATAATGAATGATGCTGAACATCTTTTCACGTGTCTGTTGGTCATCTGGATGGCTTGGTTGGAAAAATGTCTGTGTATATCTTCTGCCCAGTGCTTAAATGGATTATTTGTGTTTTGGGTTTTGAGTTTGATTAAGTTCTTTATAGATTTGGATGCTAACTCTTTATTAGCTATGTCATTTGCAAATATCTTTTCCCATTCTGTAAGCTGCCTTTTAGTTTTGTTGATTGCTTGCTTTACTGTGCAAAAGTTTCTTATCTTGATGAAGTCCCAATAGTTCATGTTTGCTTTTATTTCCCTTACCTTTGGTGATATGTCTAGTAAGAAGGGGCCCTGGGCAAAGTCAAAGAGGTTGCTGCTCGTGTTCTTCTCTAGGATTTTGAAGGTTTCTTGTCTTACATTTAGGTCTTTCAAGAAACAGATTCTTTCAGAGTGGCCAAAATGAACAAATCAGGAGACTATAGATGCTGGAGAGGATGTGGAGAAACGGGAACCCTCTTGCACTGTTGGTGGGAATGCAAATTGCTGCAGCCACTCTGGAAAACAGTGTGGAGGTTCCTCAGAAAATTAAAAATAGACCTACCCTATGACCCAGCAATAGCACTGCTAGGAATTTACCCAAGGGATACAGGAGTACTGATGCATAGGGGCACTTGTACCCCCAATGTTTATAGCAGCACTCTCAACAATAGCCAAATTATGGAAAGAGCCTAAATGTCCATCAACTGATGAATGGATAAAGAAATTGTGGTTTATATACACAATGAAGTACTACGTGGCAATGAAAAAGAATGAAATATGGCCCTTTGTAGCAACGTGGATGGAACTGGAGAGTGTGATGTTAAGTGAAATAAGCCATCCAGAGAAAGACAGATACCATGTGTTTTCACTCTTATGTGGATCCTGAGAAACTTAACAGAAACCCATGGGGGAGGGAAAGGAAAAAAAAAAAAAAGAGCTTAGAGTGGGAGAGAGCCAAAGCATAGGAGACTGTTAAAAACTGAGAACAAACTGAGGGTTGATGGGGGGTGGGAGGGAGAGGAGGGTGGGTGATGGGTATTGAGGAGGGCAACTTTTGGGATGAGCACTGGGTGTTGTATGGAAACCAATTTGACAATAAACTTCATATATTGAAAAAATTTTTAAAAAATTAAAAAAAAAAAAAAAGAAACAGATTCTTAACCATGGAGAGCAAACTGATGGTTACCAGAGGGGAGGTGGGTGTTGTGATGGGTTAAATTGGTGGTGGGAGTTAAGAAGGAGTACGTTTGTTGTGATGAGCATAGGGTGAAGTATGGAAGTATTTAATTACTATCTTATATACCTGAAACTAATATAACAGTATATGTTAACTAACTGGAATTAAAATAAAAAGTAAGATTTTACTGAGGATAGGAGAAATGATCTAGAAGTACAATTAAGAAGTGGAAGAATGCCGACTCTATCTTCCTGTACCTTGTGATAAATATTGGAAGAATAAACACTGTCGGCCCACCGGATATTACTATTCTTGGAAATAATCTGATCTGGGATAGAAGAGCAGCAGACCTGTAGTCAGGGTAATAACAAAAGGCATTAAAAATGAAAGGCATGGTGAGATTAGTTGGTCTACCTCTGATTCTCTGCTAATGCAGCCAGAGAGACCTGATGATGCTAGGAGCCAGTGGCCTGAATGTTGATTTGCTTCAGAGGAAAAAACATTTATAGGGATTCAAGTCTGAAGTGATCAATCAACCAAAAGGAAGCCTGATGTGGTACATAAAGAATCTTGTATTCAGAAGTGGAACATGTCTGAGTATTATAACTAACTGCAACAATATGAGGGTGGGCCAGTTACCTTACCTCATCATCTTTTTCTCAACTCACTTTTTATAAACTGCCTTCTTTTTTGCTAAGAGAGTCCAATTTTTAGATAAGTCTTTTGGTGTTATATACATTTATTTGAATCTAATATATTTTAACAGTATTTCATTTTATTAAAAAAATTTTAATGTTTACTTATTTTTGAGAGAGAGACACACACACAGAGTGTCAGGAGGGGAGAGGTAGACAGAGAGGGAGACATAGAATCTGAGGTAGGCTCTAGACTCTGAGCTGTCAGCACGGAGCCTAATGCGGGGCTCAAACCCACAAACCATGAGATCATGACCTGAACCAAAGTCAGATGCTTAACCAACTGAACCACCCAGGCACCCTCCTTTTTTTATTATTATTTTTTTAATGTTTATTTTTGAGAGAGACAGAGAGCAAATGGGGGAGGGGCAGAAAGAGAGGGAGACACAGAATCCAAAGCAGGTTCTAGGCTCTGACCTGTCAGGCCAGATGCAGGGCTCGAATCCAGGAACTGCAAGATCATGACCTGAGCTGAAGTCGGACACTTAACCAACTGAGTCATCCAAGTGCCCCAATGCCCCCTTTTTAAAATTAAAAAAAAATGTTTTAACAATATCTTATACTAGCTATTCTCTTCTAATCTCAACAGTGAGTTATAAAAACATTTAAAGGTGGAGTACCTGGGTGGCTCAGTTGGTTAAGCATCCAACTTCAGCTCATGTCATGATCTCACCCTTGTGGGTTCAAGCCCTGCATCGGGCTCTCTGCTGACAGCTTGGAGCCTGGAGCCTGCTTTGGATTCTATGTCTCCCTCTCTCTCTGCTCCTCCCCTGCTCACACTATCTCTCTCTCTCAAATATAAATAAACATAAAGAATTTAAAAAATATATAACTAGGCATCTTCTGTTTCTCCCCAAATTATAACACCTCTAAGGTGCACTGAGCAAATATTTAATCTAATATTAAACTCCTCCCTTGTATTTCTCACATAGACTAAAGTCAACATGAAAATGGATTACTTTCACAAACATTAGAAAACTAGTATTTGACTTTAATGTTACAAGTTCATTTAAAAAAAATGAACTTGAGGGGCGCTTGGGTGGCTCAGTTGGGTATCCTACTCTTGATCTCAGCTCAGGTCTTGATCTCAGGGTCGTGAGTTCAAGCCCTGCATTGGGCTCCATGCTGAGTGTGGAGCCTACTTAAAAAAAAAAAAAGTCGGGGCGCCTGGGTGGCTCAGTTGGTTAAGTGTCTGACTTCGGCTCAGGTCATGATCTCGTGGTCCATGAGTTCGAGCCCCGCGTCGGGCTCTGTGCTGACAGCTCAGAGCCTGAAGCCTGTTTCAGATTCTGTGTCTCCCTCTCTTTCTGATTCTCCCCCGTTCAGGCTCTGTCCCTCTCTGTCTCAAAAATAAATAAACGTTAAAAAAATTTAAAAAAAAAGTCAACTTGATTAAAAAAAATCCCATATCTCTAGTATGAGAGGTTTGCATTTTATAAATCATTGACTTATGTTTCCTTTTTCTATAAAATAAAACTTAAATATTAATTGACAAAGAAAGGGTTTGCCCAAGGCAATATGACTTACACAGAGAAGACTGGCTATCAATTAATGCCAAATTATTCACACAGAGGACTGTTTTTCTACATTGTGTGATTTTCATAACACTAAAGAATTGTTTTGGCTCTTAAGCTACTGCAGAACAAGGGAACGAGAAAGACTTTTTCACATTAAGCAATAAGCCAAGTGACAATTACCTAAAAATATTTAGGAGACTGTCTGAAGTTATTACTACCCCAAAATGAATTTTAAACTATCATGAGCAAATTTCAGGAGATCTGACTTCTTGTTCTAGCTTTGCGGGTAATTAACTTAGTGACCTCAGAAAAAGTTACTATCAAGATCCCTCATCAGTAAGACTATGTTTCAGAGTAGTTTTATTTGATTTTTCTCTCTTTACATTTTCAACTCTGTAGTGGAGGAAATTTATACTAACCTGTGGATCCTGGTCAACTATCACCTTTAAGTAATCTTTGATTAATTGAAGGACAGTGACTGGCTTAGAATTAGTAGGTAAGTATTCATTTAGTATTTACTACTTTCTCTAAAGTATTTACTACTTTTCTCTAAAGTTCCATAGGAATTGCTTCAAAAGCTGCCAAGGGAGGCAGCAGCAGAGGTCCCAGAGAAGCTCCAATTTTACTGATCTATATAAAGTGCTATCTTTTAAAAAAGGATTTTAGGGGCGCCTGGGTGGCGCAGTCGGTTAAGCGTCCGACTTCAGCCAGGTCACGATCTCGCGGTCCGTGAGTTCGAGCCCCGCGTCAGGCTCTGGGCTGATGGCTCAGAGACTGGAGCCTGTTTCCGATTCTGTGTCTCCCTCTCTCTCTGCCCCTCCCCCGTTCATGCTCTGTCTCTCTCTGTCCCAAAATAAATAAACGTTGAAAAAAAAATTTTTTTAAAGGATTTTACTACTAGGGGTGCCTGGGTGGCTCAGTCAGTTAAGTGTCTGACTTTGGCTGAGGTAATGATCTCACAGTTAGTGAATTTGAGCCCCACATCAGGCTCTGCACTCTCAGCTAGGAGCCTTCTTCAGATCCTCTGTCTTCCTCTCTCTACCCCTCCCTTGCTTGCTCTCTCTGTCAAAAATAAATAAGCATTTTTCTTTAAAGGGTTTTACTACTACTTAAAAAAAATATTTGGTGTAATGAAAAAAATCATGGATTCTGAAAAAGTGGCCAGGGTTTGGATGCTGACTCCTCCAGTTCTGGTTGGGTGAATATGGGTAATTTTCCCCTGAAATTTTAAGACTGCTCTACTGCACAGGACTGAACATTGTAATTGAGCCTTTATTCTCAGTGTTCTCACCTAAAATGGAGATAAGAATCACCTCACTCACTTCACAGGGTTACTGTGAGGATTGAGTGGGATAAATAAATAGTGCATGTACACAGGGAGTACAACACATCATTCACTCAAAAAGCATTAGTTAATAACATTCCTAGTTTGTAAAGTTTATTTTTAGTAGGTTTACCAAGACATACCATACGATAAAAGCTCACATTTAAAGAATATAATTAGGTAAGTTTTGGCATATGTTTACAGCTGTGAAATCATCACCACAATCAAGATATGAACCTATCCATCATCCCCCAAAGTTTTTCACACCTCTTTGTAGTACCACCTCATGTTTCTTCTTGCTCCCTTGAACCCCAGGCAAGCATTGCTCTATTTTTTGTCACTATAAATTAGCTTGTATTTTCCAGAATTTTACATAAATGGAATCATTACAATATGCACCCTTTTTGTCTGGTTTAACTTGCTTAGCATAATTACTTTGAGATTCATGTATCAACAGCAAATCATCATAAATGTACTTTTTTTTTAATTTTTAACGTTTTATTTATTTTTGAGACAGAGAGAGACAGCGCATGAATGGGGGAGGGGCAGAGAGAGAGGGAGACACAGAATTGGAACCAGGCTCCAGGCTCTGAGCCATCTGCCCAGAGCCTGACGCGGGGCTCGAACTCACGGACCGCGAGATCGTGACCTGAGCCGAAGTCAGACGCTTAACTGACTGAGCCACCCAGGTGCCCCATAAATGTACTCTTTAATCCCAACACCTACTTCACCCATTCTTCCCACCCCACCTCCCCTCCTGTAACCATCAGTCTGTTCTCTAACCAAGAGTTTCTTAGTTTGTCTCTTATTTTTTTTTCTTTGTTTCTTAAATTCCACATGAGTGAAATCATACAGTATTGGTCTTTCTATGACTGACTTATTTTGCTTAGCACTATACTCTCTAGCTCCAACCATGTTGATATATATGTATATATATATGTGTATATATACACATATATATATACGTCATATATATATACACACACATATATATATACACATATATACACACATATATATATATATACACATATATACACACATATATATATATATATCATATATCATATGTATATATATATCAACATGGTTGGAGCTAGAGAGTATAGTAGGTAAAAAATGGATAAAAAAGATGTGAGATATATATCTCACATCTTTTTTATCCATTCATCTATCAATGGACACTTGGACTGCATCCACATTTTGGCTATTGTAAATAATGCTGCCATAAACATAAGGGTGCATATAGTCTTTTGAATTCATGTTTTGGTATTCTTTTGGTAAATATCTAGTAGTGTGATTACTGGATCATAGGGTAGTTCTATTTTTAACCCCTTGAGGAACCTCCATACTATTTTCCACAGTGGCTGCACCAATTTGCATTCCCACCAACAGCACACAAAGTGTTCCTCTTCTTCCACATCCTTACCAACACCTGTTGTTGGTGTTTTTGATTTTAGCCATTCTGACAGGTGTGAAGGGATATGTCATTGTAGTTTTGATTTGCATTTCCCTAGTGATGAGTGCTGTGGAGCATCTTTTCATGTGTCTGTTGGCCATCTGTATGTCTTCCTTGGAGAAATGTTTGTTCATCTTCTGCCCATTTTTTAATTGGACTATTTCCTTGTTGGGCATTGAGTTTTATAAGTTCTTTTTGTTTAATGTTTATTTATTTATTTATTTTGAGATAGAGTGAGAAAGAGCAGGGGAGGGGCAGAGAGGGAGAGAGAGAATCCCAAGCAGGCTCTGCACTGTCAGTGTAGAGCCTGATGTGGGGCTTGACCTCATGAACTGTGAGATGATGACATGAGCTGAAACCAAGAATCAGATGTTTAACCAACTGAGCCACCCAGGTGCCCCCATAAGTTCTTTATATATTTTACATACTAACCCTTTATTGGATATGTCATTTGAAAATGTCTTCTCCTATTGTGTAGATTGCCTTTTAGTTTTATTGATTGTTTCCTTTGCTGTGCAGAAGCTTTTTATTTTGATGTAGTCCCAATAGTTTGTTTTTGCTTTGGCTTCCCTTGCCTCAGGAAAGCTATCTAGAAAAATGTTGCTATGGCTGATGTTAGAGAAATTACTGCCTCTTCAAGGATTTTTATGGTTTCTGGTCTCACATTCAGGTCTTTAATCCACTTTGAGTTTATTTTTGTGCATAGTCTGAGAAAATAGTCCAGTTTCATTCTTTTGCACATTGCTATCTAATTTTCCCAGCACCATTTGTTGAACAGACATTTTCCTATAGCATATACTTGCCTTCTTTGTTGAAGATTAATTGACCTTTTAATTGTGGATATATTTCTGAGCTCTCTATTCTGTTCCATTGATCTATGTGTCTGTTTGGTGCCAGTACCATACTGTTTTGATTACTATAGCTTTGTAGTATATCTTGAAATCTGGGATTGTGAGGCTTCCAGTTTTGTTCTTCTTTTACAAGACTGGTTTGGCTATTTGGGGTCTTTTGTGGTTCTACATAAATTTTAGGATTCTTTGTTACAGATCTGTGAAAAATGCTATTGGTGTTTTTATAGGGATTGCATTACATATGTAGATTGCTTTGGGTACTATGAACATTTTAACAATATTTCTTCTTCCAATCCATGAGCATGTAATATCTTTCCATTTGTTTGTGTCATCTTCAATTTCTTTCATCAATGTTTTATAGTTTTCAGAGTACAGTTCTTTCACCTTGGTTATGTTTATTCCTAGGTATTTTATTATTTGGGATGCAAATAATAAAAATAAAAATAAGCTTTGTAAGTGGGATTTTTTTTTAAATTTCTGCTACTTCATTACTATTGTATAGAAAAGGAACGGATTGCTGTATGTTGATTTTGTATCCTGCAACCTTACTAAATTCATTTACCAGTTCTTATAGTGTTTGGTAAAGTCTTTAGGATTTTCTATGTATAGTATCATGTAATCTGCAAATAATGAAAGTTTTACTTCTCTTCCTTACTGATTTGGATGCCTTTTATTTCTTTTTGTTGTCTGATTGGTGTGGCTAAGAATTCCAGTAGGTGTTGAATGAAAGCAGTGAGAGTGGACATTCTTTCTTGTTCCTGACCTTAGGGGAAAGGTTCTCAGTTTTTCTCCATTGAGTATGATGTTAAGCTATGGGTTTTCTTTTTCTTTTTCTTTTTTTTAAGTTTGTTTATTTATTTTGAGATAGAAGGGGGAGGGATAGAGAGAGAGGAAGAGAGAAATTCCCAAGCAGGATCCCTGCTCCGAGTGGAGAGCCCAAGGCAGGGCTCGAATTCATGAACTATGAGATCATGACCTGACCTGAAACCAAGAGTTGGTCGCTTAACCCTAAGCCACCCAGGCGCCCCAACAGTGGGTTTTTCATATATGGCCTTTATTATGTTGAGGTATGTTCCTTCTAAATCTACTTTGTTGAGGGCTTCATCATGATTGGATGTTGTGCTTTGTCAAATGCTTTTTCTGCATCCATTAAAATGATCATATAGTTCTTAACCTTTCTCTTATTGATGTGATGTATCAATGTTGATTGATTGGCAAATACTGAATCACTCTTGATTCAGAAGTAATCCCCAGAGTAAATCCCATTGGATTGTGGTGAATGATTTTTTTATGTATTGTTGGATTTGGTTTGCTAGCATTTTGTTGAGGATTTTTCCATCTGTGTTCACCAGAGATATTACCCTGTAGGTCCCTTTTTTGGTAATATCTTTATCTGGCTTGGTATCAGCATAATGCTGGACTTGGAGAATGAATTTGGAAGCTTTCCTACCTCTTCTATTTTTTTAAATCATTTGAGAAGAATAGGTATTAACTCTTCTTTAAATGTTTGGTGGAATTCCCCTGTGAAGCTGTCTGGTCCTAGACATTTGCTGTTGAGAATTTTTTGATTACTGATTGAATTTCATTGCTAATAATCAGTCTGTTCAAATTATCTATTTCTTCCTGATTTAGTTTTGGGAGGTTATATGCACTTATCCATTTCTTCTAGATTGTCCAATTTGTTGGCCTATAGTTTTTCATAATATTCTCATAATTCTTTGTACTTCTGTGGTGTCAGTTGTTATTTCTCGTCTTTCATTTTTTTTCAATATATGAAATTTATTGTCAAATTGGTTTCCATACAACACCCAGTGCTCATCCCAAAAGGTGCCCTCCTCAATACCCATCACCCACCCTCCCCTCCCTCCCACCCCCCATCAACCCTCAGTTTGTTCTCAGTTTTTAAGAGTCTCTTATGCTTTGGCTCTCTCCCACTCTAACCTTTTTTTCCTTTCCCTCCCCCATGGGTTTCTGTTAAGTTTCTCAGGATCCACATAAGAGTGAAACCATATGGTATCTGTCTTTCTCTGTATGGCTTATTTCACTTAGCATCACACTCTCCAGTTCCATCCACGTTGCTACAAAGGGCCATATTTCGTTCTTTCTCATTGCCACGTAGTACTCCATTGTGTATATAAACCACAATTTCTTTATCCATTCATCAGGTGATGGACATTTAGGCTCTTTCCATAATTTGGCTATTGTTGAGAGTGCTGCTATAAACATTGGGGTACAAGTGCCCCTATGCATCAGTACTCCTGTATCCCTTGGGTAAATTCCTAGCAGTGCTATTGCTGGGTCATAGGGTAAGTCTATTTTTTATCTTCTGAGGAACCTCCACACTGCTTTCCAGAGCGGCTGCACCAATTTGCATTCCCACCAACAGTGCAAGAGGGTTCCCATTTCTCCACATCCTCTCCAGCATCTATAGTCTCCTGATTTGTTCATTTTGGCCACTCTGACTGGCGTGAGGTGATATCTGAGTGTGGTTTTGATATGTATTTCCCTGATAAGGAGCGACGTTGAGCATCTTTTCATGTGCCTGTTGGACATCTGGATGTCTTCTTTAGAGAAGTGTCTATTCATGTTTTCTGCCCATTTTTTCACTGGGTTATTTGTTTTTTGGGTGTGGAGTTTGGTGAGCTCTTTATAGATTTTGGATACTAGCCCTTTGTCTGATATGTCATTTGCAAATATCTTTTCCCATTCCGTTGGTTGCCTTTTAGTTTTGTTGGTTGTTTCCTTTGCTGTGGAGAAGCTTTTAATCTCATAAGGTCCCAGTAATTCATTTTTGCTTTTATTTCCCTTGCCTTTGGGGATGTGTCGAGTAAGAGATTGCTACGGCTGAGGTCAGAGAGGTCTTTTCCTGCTTTCTCCTCTAGGGTATTGATGGTTTCCTGTCTCACATTCAAGTCCTTTATCCATTTTGAGTTTATTTTTGTGAATGGTGTGAGAAAGTGGTCTAGTTTCAACCTTCTGCATGTTGCTGTCCAGTTCTCCCAGCACCATTTGTTAAAGAGACTATCTTTTTTCCATTGGATGTTCTTTCCTGCTTTGTCAAAGATGAGTTGGTCATACGTTTGTGGGTCTAGTTCTGGGGTTTCTATTCTATTCTCGTCTTCCATTTTTTGATTTTGAGTCCTCTCACTCTTTCTTTCTTTCTTTCTTTTTCTTTTCTTTTTTTTTTTGTATGAGTCTGGCTCAAGGTTTATAAATTTTGTTGATCTTGTCAAAGAACCAGCTCCTGGTTTCACTGATCTACTTTGTTTTTTTAGTTTTTATTTCATTTACTTCTGTTTTAATCTTTTTTTCTTTCCTTCCTTCTACTGGTTTGGGGTTTTGTTTGTTATTCTTTTTCTAGCTCTTTCAGGTGTAAGGATAGGTTGTTTATTTGGGATTTTTCCTGCTTCTTGAGGTAGGTCTATAACTGTCCCTCTTAGAACAGATTTGTTGTATCCCAAAGATTTTGAACCATTGTGTTTTCATTTTCATTTGTCTCCATGTATTTTTTTTAATCTCTTCTTTGATTTCCTGGTTGACCCATTCACTGTTTAGTAGTGTGTTATTTAACCTCCCTGTACTGATGCTCTTTCCAGACTTTTTCTTGTGGTTTATTTCTAGTTTCATAGTAGTCAGAAAAGATGCATAGTATTACTTCAGTCTTTTTAAATCTGTTGAAACTTGTCTTTTGGCCTATCATCTATTTTGGCGAATGTTTCATGTGCATTTGAAAATGTGTATTCTGCTGTTTCAGGATGGAATGTTCTGAACATGTCTGTTAAATCCATCTAGTGTAATGTGTCATTCAAAGCCACTGCTTCCTTGTTGATTTTCTATTTAGATAATCTGTCCATTGATGTAAGTGGGGTGTTAAAGTCTGCTACTATTATTGTATTGCTATTGACTACCTCCTTTATGTTTGTTATTAGCTGCTTTATGTATTTGGGTGCTTTCATGTTGGGTACATAAATATTTACAATTGTTATATCTTCTTGTTGGATTGTTCCCTTATCATTATATAGTGTCTACTTTGGTCTCTTGTTACAGTCTTTGTCTTAAAGTCTATTTTGTCTGATATAAGCATTGCTACCCCGGCTTTCTTTTCACCACCATTTGCAATGATAAATGCTTTTCTCATCTTTTACTTTCAATCTGCATGTGTATTAAGGTCTAAAATGAGTCTCTTGTAGGCAGCATATAAATGGGTCTTGCTTTTTTATCCATTCTGTCACCCTATCTTGATTAGTTTAGTCCACCTATATTCAAAGTGATTATTGATAGTGATATATATTTATTGCCATTATTTGTTTTATGGTTGTTTCTGTAGTTCTTCTCTGCTCCTTTCTTCTCATGCTCTCTTTTCTCACCGTTTGTTGGCTTTCTTTAGAGATACACTGAGATTCTTTTCTCTTTGCTTTTTTTTTTTTTTTTTTTTTTTTTTTGCATATCTATTACTGGTTTTTGATTTGTGGTTAGCATTAGATTTGTGCATAACATCTTATGTGTATAGCAGTTATATTAAATTGGTGGCTGCTTAAGTTTGAACCCATTCTTTCTTTTTCTTTCCTTTTTTTCTTTTTTTGAGACAGAGAGGGAGAGAGAGAGAGAGAGAGAGAGAGGGAGGGAGAGAGAGAATCTTCAGCAGGCTCCATGCTCAGTGCAGAGCCTGACATGGGCTCGATCCCACAATCCTTGGATCAACCTGAGCTGAAAACAAGAGTTGGACGCTTAACCAAGGAGCTACCCAGGTGCCCCAAATTTGAACCCATTCTTTACTCTTCTCCCACCTATGTTTTAGGTATACATTGTTGTACTTTACATCCTTTTTATTTTGTGAATTCTTTGACTCATTTTTATAGATATACTTAATTTTACTGCTTTTGTGTTTCCTCCTTTTCTTACTCCTACCTATGGCCTTCCCTTCCCAAAGAGTCTCCTTTAACATTTCTTACAGGGCTGATTTAGTGGTCATGAATTCCTTTAACTTTTGTCTGGGAAACTCTTTATCTCTTCTATTCTGAAGGACAGCCTTGCTGGATAGAGTATTCTTGGCTGCAGATTTTTTTCTTTCAGCACTTTAATACATCATGCTACTCCCTAGTGGCCTGCAAAATTTCTGCTGAAAAATCAGCTGATAGCCTTATAGAATTTCCCTTGTATGTTAACTGTTTTCTCTTGCTGCTTTTAAAATTGTCTGTCAGTACTTTTTGCCATTTTAATTATTATGTATCTTGGTGTGGACCTCTTCGGGTTGATTTTTTTGAAGGTTCTCTATGAGTCCTGGATCTGGATTTCTGTTTCCTTCCCCAGATTTGGGAAATTTTCAGCTATCACTTGTTCAAATACATTTTCGCCCCCTTTTCTCTCTTTTCCTTCTGGGATCCCTATAATACTAATGTTATTATGCTTTATGATGTTGTTGAGTTCTCTAAGTCTGTTCTCATGTTCAGCTTGATTGCTTTCCATTACTCTGCCCTCCAGCTTGCTGATCCATTCTTCCGCTTCCTCTAGTCTATTTATTCTCTCTAGTGTATTTTTAATTTCATTTATTGAGATCTTCATCTCAGATTGATTCGTTTTTATGTTTTCTATCTCTTTGTTGAGGGTCTCACTGAGGTCCTCCACTCTTTTCTCAAGTCCAGTGAGTATCTTTATGACCATTACTTTAAAGTCTCTACCAGGCATATTCCTCATCTCTGTTTTGTTTAGATCTCTTGCTGTGATTTATGTCCTGATTTTTCACTTGAGACATATTCCTCTCTCTCATTTTGTCTGTGTCTTTTTCTATATGTTAGGAAAGTTAGCTATGTCTCCTACTCTTGAAAGTAGTGGCCTTATGAAGAAAGGGTCCTATAGTGCCCTGCAGTATAATGTTCCCTGTTCACCAGAATCCAGTGCTTCAGGGGTGTCTCCTATGTGTGTTGCATTTGCCCTGCTGTTGTGGCTGAGCTGCTTTTGCTTTCAGTCCAGTCGTCTGAGATGGCTCTTTGCCTGTTGTGGGCAGGGTTTGGTCCCTGAGTTGTAAATGGGCCAGTCTTGTGTTTACAAGAAATGCAGTGGCACTGAACTGCAGAAGATCACAGGGGCAGAGCCTGCGGTGCCAGAAAAATCTGTGCCAGTGGGAGGGGCCCTGAAGCTGCCCAGACCAAGGCAGGCCAGGCTGAAGGGGGAAGATCTACAAACGCACGGGGGTGGGACATATGATGCTAACAAAGGTTGTGCAGGTCTGCTGTAGGAGGGGACCTGCATGCTGGCTGGAGAGGGCTTGTTCACAGAACTCAGGGGTGGGGCATGCTGTAAGTTGGGTTGGTTCCTGCAGGTGTCTATGGTCAAGGCTGGGGGGCCAGAGAGGGAAGTGGTGCCTGCCAGCTCCTGGAGAAGTTGCCCAAGGATCCCTGCCCCTCCAGCATACACTCTGAGATTAGTAAACAAATCTCCCTCAGGTATACCCCAGACTTTTTTCAAACTGCTGCTTCTATTCTGTATTGCCATGGGGGCTATTGTCCCAGCTCTTTAAAAGCAGGGACTCTAGGGGTGCCTGGGTGGCTCAGTTGGTTAAGTGTCCAATTTCAGCTCAGGTCATGACCTTACCGCTTGTGAGTTCGAGCCCCATGTCAGGCTCTGTGCTGACAGCTCAGAGGCTGGAGCCTGCTTCCAATTCTGTGTCTCCCTCTCTCTCTGCCCCTCTCCCAATCACACTGTGTCTCTTTCTCTCAGAAATAAACGTTTAAAAAATTTAAAAAAAAATCAGGGATCTGTTTCTGCTGGCCCTTCCTGCTCTCCCATGAGCCTGCCTGTGTTTAAAGTTCTAGGTTTTAAGCCTCACGGATTATAAGAACTCATAAAATTCGACCCCTCTGGTTTTCAAAACCAAACGTTATGAGGATTCATCCTTCCCGTGCAGACTCCCTGGTGTGAAAGCCTGTTTACTCCCCTCTCTGTGCCTGCAGTAGCCCTCCCTCCCACTATAGTGTGAGAAATCCATTTAGTTCCCCACTACATCTCCACTCTTCCTACCCTCTTTGATGTGGCCTCTTTAAATTGAGCTGTGGTGAGTTTGTTCCATCAGTCATCGGGTTGTTTCTGGATTATTTACACTGATGTAGCTAGCTGTTATCTAGTTGTATCTGTTCTGTTTTCCACAGTGGCTGCACCAATTCACATTCCCACCAACAGTGCACAAGGGTTCCTTTTTTTCCACATCCTTGCCAACACTTCTTTCTTATTTCTTGTCTTTTGCTAATAGCCATTCTAACAGGTGTGAGATGATATCTCATTGTAGTTTTGATTTGCATTTCCCTGATGATTTGTGATAATGAGCACCTTTTCATGTGACTGTTGGCCATCTTTACACATAGTGATTTATAAATATTCTTTTTCATTCTGTGAGTTTTCACTCCTTTAATAGTGTCTTCTTCATTCTTCTATTGCTAAGTAATACCTTCACTGTATAAATATGCCTTATTTTATTTTTTCATTCATCAGCTGATAAACATAAGAGTTATTTCCACTTTTTATCTATTATGAGTAAGGCTACTGTGAACATCCATGTGCAAGTTTTTGTGTAAACATGTGTTTTCAATTCGTTTGGGTTCTGCTATAGATTAAATGTTTGTGTCCACCCAAAATTCATATATTGAAAATCTAATGCCCAAGGTGATGATATCAGGAAGTGAGGACTTTGAGAAGTGATTAGGTCATGAGGGCTCCACCCTCAGAATGAGATCTGTGCCCTTGTAAAAGAGGACCCAGGGAGATTCCTTGCCCTACCACTATGTGAGGATACAATGAGAAGTTGGCAGTCTACAATTTGGAGAGGGTCCTCATTAGAACCCAAACATGTTGGCACTTTGCTTTTGGACTTCCCAGACTCCAGAACTGTGAGAAACAAATTTCTGTTGTTTATAAGCCACCCAGTAAACAGTATTCTGTTACAGTAGCCCAAACAGACTAAGACAGGTATATACCTAAAAGTGGAATTATAGGTCACTAGTTGATTATTAAACATTGAATCAACCCTGCATCCCTGAAAGTAACCTCACTTAATCATAATATATTATTTTTTTAATATATTACTGAATTTAATTTGCTAAAATTGGGTTAAAATTTTTGGACTGATGTTCATGACAGTGGTCTATCGTTTTCTTGCAATATCTTTGTGTAATTTTGTTATCAGGATAATGCTAGTTTCACAGAATGAGTTGGAAATTAATCTCCTTTTTACATTTTTTTGTTTTTATCAAGAAATGATGCTGGATTTTGTAAAATGTTTTATTTACATCATTAAATTGTGTTAATATGATGAACTAAATTTATTAATTTTTGAATGTTAAACTTGCATTCCTGAGTGAGAAAATTCTCACTTCATTGTAATTCATTATCCTTCTCATATATTATTGGATTTGATTTGTTAAAATTTGTTCATAATTTTTGTATCTTTGGTTATAGGGGATTATTGGTCTATAGTTTTCTTGTAATGTCTTTGTCTGGTTTTGATAGCAGTGTAATGCTGGCCTCATAAAATGCATTGGAAAGTATTTCTTCCTTTTCAAATTTTTGTATTTGTGTAGAGTTAGTATTATTTCTTCCTTAAGTGCTTTTTAGAATTCACCGGTGAGGCCATCTGGGCCTGGTATTTTTTAGTAGAATGATTTCTAACTACAAATTCAATTTCTTATTAGGGCATTTCATTTTGTCTTTAATATTTACTACCTCTTGTATTCTTCTTTATTATTTATCTACCCCCCATAGAACAAGTGCTCCATGAGCTTAAAGTTGTTTTGTCTTTAAAAAAATTTTTTGAATATTTATTTATGAGAGAGAGAGAAAGAGAGAGAGAGAGAGAGAGAGAGAGAGAGAAAGAGAGCAGAAGCAGGGGAGAGGCAGAGAGAAAGAGGGAGACACAGAATCTGAAGCAGGCTCCAGACTCTGAGCTGTTAGCACAGAGCCCAACGCAGGGCTCGAACTCACGAACTGCGAGATCATGACCTGAGCTGAAGTCAGATGCTTAACTGACTGAGCCACCCAGGCGCCCCTGTTTTGTCTTGTTTTTTTTTTAAATCTATTTTGTACTCTGCTACATTCTTAGCACTTAGTGAATGGCAGCATGGCACACAGTAAGGGCTCAATATATTGATGAATTAAATTATAGATAGGTAAAAATATGTGACCACTTTATCATGTGTTCTAATCTCTTTCAAATGTTCACATGTTTATATACAGAAATATGTCATCTAATAAATTATTCTTTTTTGTTTTATACATTGTTAGGATATATTTATTTTTTAGATATTATATGGTGAGTAGGTTATATTATGAATTTCTATTAACTGAATTTCAGGAGACTGAAGGGAGCCTTATAAAATATTTGTTAAAAAGGGGGAAGGGAGGGCAAATACCAAAGCTATTATTTGAAGAAAATAAAAACTATCTGACTAGGAAAAAAAAATTAAAAAGGGGCATATTGGATCTGATAGACTGAGAATAAATGACTTCAGTCACATCAGTTAGTGAGAGAAGTATACAAGAGGCAGTAGGTCATTGCTCTGTAAGTCCTTTGGAAGAACTGCTCTTTCCAGAATTCTAAAAATATCCATCTACAAATATCTTCAGATATTCTAGGACTTTAGGAAAAGTTAACGCAGGGAAGAACTAACAAGAACCATCATTACCTTGAATGTATGTTATAGATGGAACCCAAGAGAATTCATACCTTGTTTTCAGGAGGTCAGGATGGTGTCAAGTCAAGGATGGTGTTATTAAGGAAAAGTTTCACAGAAACAGTGGATAAATATTCAAAAGCCACTGTACAGTCTTGAAAGTAAACATACAGGTGGAGTGTTGGCACTCCACAACTGAGATTTCCCTTGATTGGCATCATCTTTACTACTTAGGTACACAGGAACAGACTCAAGCAATCAAAGACCTGTTTCTCTATGCTATTTTGGCTGCAGTGAGGAGAAGCCCAAAATTATGAAAGTTCTGAAGATCAGGAAAAGAATTTAAAAAATAATTACAACAGGAAGATACAAAAATCATAAATGTAGATGCACCTAATAATAGGTGCATTTTCCAAAGAATATGAAGCCAAAGCTGACAGAACTGAAAGAACACAGGCAAATTAATAATGTTAGAGAGTTCCATACTCTTTTGTCAGTAACTGACAAACAAGAATGCATAGTTCTCTCTTTTTAACTGATGGCTGGTCCAGTCTTGTGTACAGCATGTCTGCATTCTATGTTTGTATTCTTTTTTTGTAGCCAAATATATGAATCCTGTATCACTCTGTTCAATGAAGTTCACTATATCACAGCAATGAGTTTTATTCATTCCATGACTTCAAAAATTAGGAATAAGGAACTAGTTTCAATTCCTCAGATTTTTCTCCAAGAGCACATAGGAAATATAACTAGCACGTGGCACTTGGGCTTTTAGTATGGTAATCAGTTTTTCCTTTAATTCAAGTATAGTTGACACACAATGTTATATTAGCTTTAGGTGTAAAACAGTGATTCAACAATTATATATGTTACACTATGTTCACCATGATAAGTGTAGTTACCATTTGTCACCATATGTTATTACAATATTATTTTTTTTAAGTTTTTATTTATTTGAGAGACAGAGTACAAGTGGGGAAGGAACAGACAGAGGGCGAGAGAGAGAATCCCAAACAGGTTCCAAACTATCAGCGCAGAGCCCAATGCAGGGCTCAAACTCACAAACTGTGAGATCATGACCATAGTCGAAATCAAGGGCCAGACACTTAACTGACCGAGCCACCCAAGTGCCCCGATTATTATACCATTATTAACTATATTCCCTATGCCGTACTTTTCATCCCTGTGACTTATTTATTTTATAAATATAATTTTATACATTTTAATCCCAGTCACCACCTGCTCCCTTCTAGCAATCACCAGTTTGTTCTCTGTATTTATGCATCTGTTTCTATTTTTTGTTTGTTCATTTGTTGTGATTTTTAGATTCCACATATAAGTAAAATCATACGGTATTTATGTTTCTCTGATTTATTTCCTTTAGCATAATACCCTCTAGGTCTATCCATGGTGTTGTAAATAGCAAGATTTCATTCTTTTTTCTTTATTTTTTTTTTTAACGTTTATTTACTTTTTGAGAGTGAGAGAGAAACAGAGCGTGAGCGGGGAGGGGCAGAGAGAGAGAGGGAGACACAGAATCTGAAGCAGGCTCCAGGCTCTGCACTATCAGCACAGAGCCTAACGTGGGGCTCGAACCCACAACTGTGAGATCATTACCTGAGCTGAAGTCAGACGCTTAACTGACTGAGCCACCCAGGTGTCCCAAGATTTCATTCTTTTTTATGACCGAGTAATGTTACATTATGAATATGTCTACCACATCTTCTTTATCTATTCATCTATTGAAGGACATTTAGATTGCTTCCATAATTTGTCTATTGTAAATAATGCTGCAATAAACATAAGGGTTTACCTATCTTTTTGAATTAGTGCTTTGTTTTCTTTGAGTAAATACCCAGGAGGAGAATTTTTGTATTATATGGTATTTCTATTTTTAATTTTTTAAGAAACCTCCATATTGTTTTCTATAGTGGCTATACCATTTTACATTCCCACCAACAGTTCACAAGGGTTCCCCTTTCTCCACATCCTTGACAACACTTATTATTTCCTATCCTTTTGATACTAGCCATTCTGGTAGGTGTAAAGTGATATCTGATTGTGGTTTTGATTTGCGTTTCCCTGATGATGAGTGATGTTGAAGATCTTTCATGTGTCTGTTGGCTCTATAGGTCTTCTTTGGAGAAATGTCTATTCAGATCCTTTGCCCATTTTTAAATCAGATTGAGTTTTTGTTTGCTTTTGCTATTGAGTTGCATGAGTTCTTTATATATTTTGGATATTAACCCTTTATCTGATATATGATTTGCAAATATTTTCTCCCATTTAGTAAGCTATCTTTTCATTTTGCTGGTAGTGTCTTTTGTCATCCAGTAACTTTATAGTTTGAGAGGAATTCCACTTATTTATATTTGCCTTTGTTATCTTTGCTTTTGGTGTCAAATAAAAAAATCAGCACCAAGACTGATGTCAAAGAGCTTACCACCTATGTTTTCTTGAAGGGGTTTTATGATTTCAGGTCATGTCTTTAGCATATCTTGAGTTAATTTTTGTTTATGGTATCAGATAGTGGTCTAAGTGATCAAGTTAAGAAAGTATGGTTATCTTATCAGTATCTTTCTGCTCCCCTTAAACACAGACTAGCTCATTTCTACTTTTGTGCCTTTGATCATACTAAAATAATCATTGTCTTCCTCTGTATATCCAAATTGCATTCATCTCTTTTGACCAGTTAAAATCCCATTAATTCTAAGATATCTTTTTTGATTATATCAAATTATATTGTTTTCTCTGTTTGCTAACCTGTTTGATCTTTATTATCTGTATTACACAAATGATAAATTACATTGTCTTATTTGTCAATCATACTCCCACCTGGCAGCAATGAGGCAGCTCCCTTCCTACCACTGCCATAGCTGTGTCAGAAGAAGCCAGCTAAAACAGAAGGCTTAAATAAAATGCAAAGTCTTAAAACATAACACCCCAAATGCCCAAGTTTCCACTGAAAATGACTCATCATACCAAAAACCAAGAAAATCTCCACTTGAATGAAAAAAGTCAACCATTACACATCAACACAAAAATAATAGAAACAGTCATTCAGACAGCATGGTACTGACATATAAACAAACACAGATCAATAGAATAGAACAGAAAATCCAGAAATGGACCCAAAACTATATGGTCAATTGATCTTCAACAAAGCAGGAAAGAATATCCAATGGAAAAAGACAGTCTTTTTTTAACAAACGGTGCTGGGAAAACTGGACAGTGATATGCAGAAAAATGGACCACTTTCCTACACCATACACAAAAATAAATTCAAAATGGGTGAAAGACCTAAATGTGAGACCAGAAATCATCAAAAATCAAAGAGAACACAAGCAGTTATTTCTTTGACCTTGGCAAGAGCAATTTCTAACTAGACATATCACCAGAGGCAAGGGAAACAAAAGCAACCATGGACTATTGGAACTTCATCAAGATAAAAAGCTTCTGCACAGCGCAGTAAAAATTCAATAAAACTAAAAGGCAACCGATGGAATGCAGAAGATATTTGCAAATGACATATCAGATAAAGGGTTAGTATCCAAAATCTATAAAGAACTTAGCAAACACCAAAACACAAATAATCTAGTTAAGAAATGGGCAGAAGGCATGAAGAAACACTTTTCCAAGGAAGACATCCAGATGGCTTACAGACGCATGAAAAGTTGCTCAACATCACTCAGCATCAAATACAAAAAAAAAACCCATGAGATACCACTTGACACCTGTCTTAATGACTAAAATTTTTATATATTTAAACACTTCTTTTTGAGAGAGAGTGAGCAAGAGAGAGAGAGAGAGAGAGGGAAGGGGGGGGTGGGGCAGAGAGGGAGACACAGAATCACAAGCAGGCTCCAGGCTCTGAGCTGTCAGCACAGAGCCCAACGTGGGGCTCAAACTCACGGACCATGAGATCATGACCTGAGCAGAAGTTGGACACTTAACCAACTGAGCCACCCAGGTGCCCCTCTGAATGACTAAAATGAACATAGGAAACAACAGATGTTGGGGAGGATGTGGAGAAAGGGGAGCCGTCTTTCACTTTTGGTGGGAATGTAAACTGGGGTAGCCACTCTGGAAAACAGCATGGAGGTTCCTCAAGAAACTAAAAATAGAAAGTACCTATGACCCAGCAATTGCACTACTGGGTATTTACCCAAAGGATACAAAAATACAGATTCAAAGGGGGTACATGCACCCCTTCCATCAACTGATGAATGAATAAAGAGGAAGTGGTATATGTATACAATGGAATATTACTCAGCCATCAAAAAGAATGAAATCTTGCCATTTGTAATGATGTGGATGGAACTAGAATGTACTATGCTAAGCGAAATAAGTCAGAGAAAGATTAATACCATATGTGGAATTTAAGAAACAAAACAGATGAACATGAGAAGTGAGGGTGGGAGGGTGAGAGAAGAGAGGAAAACAAACCACAAGAGACTCTTAATGATAGAGCACAAACCATGGGTTGACAGGGGGAAGTGGGTGGGAGATGGCCCAGATGGGTGATGTGTACTAAGGAGGGCAACTGGGTGTTGCCACCCATACACCCATACAGCACTGGGTGTTGTATGTAAGTGATGAATCACTAAATTCTACTCCTGAAACCAACACTACGCTGTATATTAAGTAACTAAAATTTAAACTAAAAAAAGAAAAGAAACCAAAAAATAATAGAAATATTAAAATTGTTTGACAATCTTCAAGAAGCCAATTAAATGCTTCAAAAAGCAATTATAAACACGCTTGGAGTAAATTAATAATATAAAAACTCTCAGGAAAGAAATATAAGACATAAAGAAGAACTGAGCAGAAATTTTTGAACTAGAAAATATAATAACTGAAAATTAAAAATTCAATTGATAGACTTAACAGCAGAATAAAGGGAAGAGGGAAAGCAACCAGTAAACATGAAGACACAATAATAAAAATTACCCAACTTGACAGAGAAAAAACAAAACAAAACAAGAAAACCCCAACATACCAAATAGCCTCAGGGAACTGCTGAACTGTAACCAAATATCTAACATCATTGGGGTCCCATAAAGAGAGAAGTGGGCAAAGCTTGAAAAAATAATATCTTAAAATTTCCTAAATTTGATAAAAGACATAAACCTATAAATTCAAGAAACTGAGTGAACTCTAAATAACTATATATCCAACGAAATCCACAAAATACGTAAAAGTTGTGGAAAAAAGTTCTTAAAAGCAGCAAGAGAAACAACACCTTATCTACAGGGGGAAAACAACTCAAATAACAGCAGATTTCTCATCAGAAACCATGGAGGCCAGAAGGAAGTGGCATGACATTTTTCCATTGTTGAAGAACACTTGCTAGATTTTTTTCTATTTGTTTTATTGTTAAACCCAGACTTTTACGTACAGTAAAAATATCCTTCAGGACTGAAAAGAGAAATCAGGACATTGTCTGATGAAGTAAAACCAGAAGAAATCTGTTGCCAGGATAGTTACCTTAAAAGAATACCTAGGGAGAGAGCTAAAGCATAAGAGACTCTAAAAAACTGAGAACAAACTGAGGGTTGATGGGGGGCTGGGAGGGAGGGTAGGGTGGGTGATGGGTATTGAGGAGGGCACCTTTTGGGATGAGCACTGGGTTTTATATGGAAACCAATTTGACAATAAATTTCATATATTGAAAAAAAAAGAAAGAAAAAAGAAAAAAGAAATAAATAAAAGAATACCTAAAGGAAGTTCTCTAAACAGAAATAAAATGAGGTAGAGGGGCTAAGATGGTGGAACAGTATGGAAGATTTTTTTTTATATCTCTCATCCCTGAAATGCAGCCAGATCAACACTAAACCATCTTGCATACCTAGAAAACTGATTTGAGGATAACACAACAATCTGCACAACCTGAACCACAGAATGCAGCAGGTACCCAGTGCGGACAGGTGAACTTGGGGAGAGAGAAGTCATGGAGGGCAGGGAGCAATTTTTGCTAGCGGAGAGAGTATGGACACAGGGGTGGGGGGAAGTACGGGTAAAGCATCCCCCACCCCGAAAGCAGGTGGAGAGAGAGAGGAAGAGTGGAAACAGCTGCAAGGGAATGAAAAAGGGAGAAAGGAGAAAGAAGAGAGTTTAAATTACAGTAAGACTAAAAACAAGGGAAGAGCAAAGTCTGAAACTCTGCAGCTCGATACCTGGCAGTGCTCTGGTGGGAAGGGCAGATCCCCAGGAGCAGAGAGCAAGGTCTGAGTTGTCCTCAGGCCACACGGAGAGAGATGGTTCCCCTGCTGGGAGGAAATTTGGTAGAGGCTGGGCGGCCTCCCCACAGGCAAAGGTCCCAGAGGACCCCAAAGAACAACCACTTTTGCTGGTGTTGGAACAAGGATGTTAAGGATGAAGCCTGGTGCCAGATGTGCGTTGTGATTTACCATAATCCCTGAAACACTGCTGCAACATGACTATCCGAAGTTTTTTCTGGGGTGACCTGGCACCCAGCTGCAGTCTCTGGGCATCAGCAGCAGCATGGTCTCTCCAACGATCCTAGGGGCAGGCCAGCACCCGGGCAATGCTCGGGGAGACCCTCCTCCAGAGGGTCAGGAAGGGTCAAAGCCACAGTCCCTCAGAAGTGAGGGATTTGGAAACCCAGCCCCATCTGAGATAAAACTCAGGAGGGAGGTGCCTTCTGACAGCCTGACGGCTTGGTCACGGACACTGTAAAAGCGGGGAGTGGACAGAAGCTGGAGACAAAGGAGGGGTGCCTGATTGCCGGGAAAGCACAGAGTTCTAATACTAGAGACTGGTTAGCTGGGTGATGCCATTTTCACCCCTCCTGCACATGCGCATACACGCCTATATGCGACATAACAATCTACCCCTGTAAGCTAAGCAGTGCCATCTAGTAGAGAACAGAGCCATTACACTAAGCCCCGCCCAACTGATCCAACTGTGCTCTTGAGAAACACAAGTCTTTCCACCTGCTTAGTTTATGGACTGTAAAGTGCTTCATAGTTTGACTTCTAGGGGACACCAGATATAATTTCAATCATATTTCATTCTGTTCACTGGTCCATCTATTCAATTTTTTGTTTTTTTCTTTTCTTATTCTTGAATACAGAAAGAGGAAAAAATTATTTTTATTTTCCATTTTTATTACAAACATTTTTCTTTAATTTTTTTCTATATTTTTTATTTTTGTAAATTTAAAAAATTCTATTTTACTTCCATGATTTCATTTTATTCTATTTTATTGTATTCATTTTTTCAAATTTTTAAATGTTTTCCCTTTTAATTTTTTCTTTTTTTTTTCTTACCTTTCCCTTTTTTCTCTAATCTATCAAGCTTCTTTCAACAACTAAACCAAAACACAACTAGGGTCTAGCATCTCTTATTTGATTTTTTGTGTGTTGCTTTTAATTTTATAATTTTTAATTTTTTTACTTTATTAATTCTTTTTTTCCATCAAAATGATGAAATGAAGGAATTCACTCCAAAAGAAAGAACAGGAAGAAATGATAGCCAGGGATTTAATCAACACAGATGCAAGCAAGATGTCCGTACCAGAGTTTAGAATCATGATAATAAGAATACTAGCTGGGGTTGAAAATAGATTAGAATCCCTTTTGTGAAGATAAAACAAAAGCTAGTCAGGATGAAATAAAAAATGCTATAACTGAGCTGCAATCTCTAATGGTGCCACAGCACCATGGATGGATGAAGCAGAGCATGGAATCAGTAATATAGAGGACAAACTTAGGGAGAATAATGAAGCGGAAAAAAAGAGGGAGACTAAGGCAAAAGAGCATGATACAAGAATTAGAGAACTCAGTGACTCATTAAAAGGAATAACATCAGAATCATAGGAGTCCCAGAAGATGGAGAGAGAGAAAAAGGGGTAGAAGGTTTATGTCAGCAAATCATAGTGAAAAACTTTCCTAACCTGGGGAAAGACACAGACATCAAAATCCAGGAAGCACAGAGGACTCCCATTAGATTCAACAAAAACCGACCATCAACGAGGCATATCGTAGTCAACCTCAAAAAATACTCAGGCAAAGAAAGAATCCTGAAAGCAGCAAGGGAAAAAAAGTCCTTAACCTACAAGGGGAGACCTACCTACAAGGTTTGCAGCAGACCTATCCACAGAAACTTGGCAGGCCAGAAAGGAGTGGCAGGATATATTCAATATGCTGAATCAGAAAAATATGCAGCCAAAAATTCTTTATCCGTCAAGACTGTCATTTAAAATAGAAGCAGAGCTAAAAAGTTTTCCAAACAAACTTAAAATAGTTTGTGACCACTAAACCAGCCCTGCAAGAAATTTCAAGGGGGACTCTCTGAAGGGAGAAAAGATGGTGGGGGGGGGGGGAGGGAAGAACAACAAAGACTAGAAAGGACCAGACAACACCACCAGAAACACCAACTCTATAGGCAATAAATAAATAAATTTATTTATTTATAGGCAATAAATGATAGCAATAAATTCATATCTTTTCGTACTCACTCTAAATGTCAAAGGACTAAATGCTCTAAATCAAAAGACATAGGGTAACAGAATGGGTAAGAAAATGAGATTCATCTATATGCTGTATACAAGAGACCCATTTTAGACCTAAAGATACTTTAGATTGAAAGTAAGGGGATGGAGAACCATCTATCATGCTAACGATCACTGAAAGAAAGCTGGAGTAGCCATACTTATATCTGACAATCTAGATTTTAAAATGAAGACTGTAACAAGAGATGAAGAAGGGCATTATATCATAATTAAGGGATTTATTCACCAAGAAGATCTAACAATTGTAAACATTTATGCTCCAAATGTGATATCACCCAAATATATAAATCACTTAATCACAAATGTAAAGAAACTCATTGATAATAATACCATAATAGTAGGGGACTTCAACACCCGACTTATAGCAATGGACAGATCATCTAATGAAAAAATCAACAAGGAAACAATGGCTTTGAATGACACACTGGATCAGATGGACTTAATGGATACATTCAGAACATTTCATCCTAAAGCAGCAGAATACACCTTTTTCTCCAGTGCACATGGAACATTCTCCAGAATAGATCACATACTGGGACACAATCAGCCTTCTACAAGTACAAAAAGATCGAGATCATACCATGCATATTTTCAGTCCACATCACTATGAAACTTGAGATCAACCACAAGAAAACATTTGGAAAGATAACAAATACTTGGAGACTAAAGAACATCCTACTAAAGAATGAAGGGGTTAACCAAGAAGTCAAAGAGGAAATTAAAAAGTACATGGAAGTCAATGAAAATGATAACACCACAGTCCCAAACCTCTAGGACACAGCAAAGGCAGTTATAAGAGGGAAGTATATAGCAATCCAAAACTTCCTAAAGAAGGAAGAAAGGTCTCATATACAATCTAAACTTACACTTTAAAAAGCTGGAAAAAGAACAGCAAATAAAACCCAGAAACAGCAGAAGGCAGGAAATAATAAAGACTGGAACAGAAATCAATGCTATCGAAACAAACAAAAAACAGTAGAACAGATCAATGAAACTGGGAGCTAGTTCTCTGAAAGGACCAACAAAACTGATAAACCCCTAGGCAGTTTGATCAAAAAGAAAAAGGAAAGGACCCAAATAAATAAAATCAAGAATGAAAGAGTAAAGATCACAACCAACACAGCAGAAATACAAACAATAATAAGAGAATATTATAAGCAATTATACACCAATAAAATGGGCAATCCAGAAGAAATGGACAAATTACTAGAGACATATAAACTATCAAAACTGAAATGGGAAGAAATAGAAAATTTGAACAGACCCACAACAAGTAAAGACATCGAATTAGTAATAAAAAATCTGCCAAAAAACAAGAATCTAGGTCTGGATGGCTTTCTAAGGGAATTCTACCAAATATTTAAAGAAGAGTTAACACCTATTCTTTTGAAGCTGTTCTAAAAAAATAGAAATGGAAGAAAAACTTTCCAACTCATTCTATGAAGCCAGCATTACCTTGATTCCAAAACCAGACAGAGACCCCATTAAAAAGGAGAACTATAGACCAATGTCCCTGATGAACACAGATGCAGAAATCCTCAACAAGATACTTGCCAACTGGATCCAAAAATATATTAAAAGAATTATTCACCACAAACAGGTAGGATTTATACCGGGGATGCAGGGCTGGTTCACTATTCACAAAACAATCAATGTGATACATCACATTAATAAAACAAAGGACAAGAACCACATGATCCTCTCAACAGATGCAGAGAAAGCATTTGACAAAATATAGCATCCTTTCTTGATAAAAACCTTCAATAAAGTAGGAATAGAAGGATGATACCTCAAGATCATAGAAGCCGTATATGAAAGCCCCACCGCTAATATCATCCTCATGGGGAAAAACTGAGAACTTTCCCGCTGCGGTCAGGAACATAACAGGGATGTCCACTCTCGCCACTGTTATTCAACACAGTATTGGAAGTCTTAGCCTCAGCAATCAGACAACACAGAGGAATAAAAGGCATCCAAACCAGCCAGGAAGTCAAACTTTCACTCTTTGCAGATGATACTCTATATGGAAAACCCAAAATATTCCACCAAAAAACTGCTAGAATTGATCCATGAATTCAGCAGTCACAGGATACAAAATCAATGCACAGAAATTGGTTGCATTCCTCTACACCAATAATGAAGCAACAGAAGAGAAATCAAAGAATCAATCCATTTACAAATGCACCAAAACCCATAAAATATCTAGGAATAAACCTAACTAAAGAGGTGAAAAATCTATACACTGTACAGAAAGGTTATGAAAGAAACTGAAGAAGACACCAAAAAATGGAAAAATATTCCATGCTCCTGGATTGGAAAAACAAATATTGTTAAAATGTCGATACTACCCAAAGCAATCTACATATTCAATGCAATCCCTATCAAAATAACACCAGCATTTTTCACAGAGCTAGAACAAACAATCCTAATATTTGTATGGAACCAGAAAAGACCCCAAATAGCCAAAGCAATATTGAAAAAGAAAACCAAAGTTAGAGGCATCACAATCCTGGACTTCAAGATGTATTACAAAACTGTAACCATCAAGACAGTATGGTACTGGCACAAAAACAGACACTCAGATCAATGGAACAGAATAGAGAACCCAGAAATGGACCCAGAAACGTATGGCCAACTAATCTTTGACAAAGCAGGAAAGAATATCCAATGGAATGAAGACTGTCTCTTCAGCAAATGATGCTGGGAAAAGTGGATAGTGACATGCAGAAAAACGAACCTGGACCACTTTCTTACACCATACACAACAATAAACTCAAAATGGATGAAAGATAGGAAGCCATAAAATCCTAGAGAAAGCAGGCAAAAACTCTTTGACCTTGGCTGCAGCAACTTCTTATTCAACACGGCTCTGGAGGCAAGGGAAACAAAAGCAAAAATGAACTACTGGGACTTCATCAAAATAAAAATCTTCTGCACAGTGAAGGAAACAATCAGCAAAACTAAAAGGCAACTGATGGAATGGGAGAAGATATTTGCAAATGACATATCAGATATAAAGTGTTAGTATCCAAAATCTATAAAGAACTTATCAAACACAACACCCAGAAAACAAATAATCCAGTGAAGAAATGGGAAAAAGGCATCAATACACATTTCTCCAAAGAAGACATCCAGATGGCCAACAGACACGTGAAAAAATGTTCAACATCACTCATCATCAGGGAAATACAAATCAAAACCACAATGAGATACCACTTCACACCAGTCAGAATGCCTAAAATTAACAACTCAGGCAACAACAGATGTTGAAGAGGATGCAGAGAAAGAGGCTCTCTTTTGCACTATTGGTGGGAATGCAAACTGGTGCAGCCACTCTGGAAAACAGTATAGAGGTTCCTCAAAAAATTAAAAATAGAACTACCCTATGACCCAGCAATTGCACTACTAGGTATTTATCCAAAGGATATAGTTTCAAATGGACACATGTACCCCAATGTTTATAACAGTGCTATCGATAATAGCCAAAGTATGGAAAGAGCCCAAATGTCTATCAACGGGTGAACGGATAAAGAAGATGTGGTGTCTACCTACAGTGGAGTATTACTCGGCAATCAAAAAGAAGGAAATCTTGCCATTTGTAACTACATGGATGGAACTAGAGGGTATTATGCTAAGTGAAATTAGAGAAAAACTAGTATCATATGACTTCACTCCTATAAGGATTTAAGAGACAAAACAGATGAACATAAGGGAAGGGAAGCAAAAATAATTAAAAAAACAGGGAGTGGCACAAAACATAAGACTCTTAAATATAGAGGACATACAGAGGGTTGCTGGAAGGATTGTGGGAGGGGGATGGGCTAAATGGGTAAGGAATCTACTCCTGAAATCATTGTTGCACTATACGTTAACTTGGATGTAAATTTAAAATTAATTAACTAATTAATTAATTTTTTTAAAAAAAGAAATAAAATGATACCAGAAGGAATCTTGGAACACTAAGAAGAAGGCAGTAAGCAAAAATACAGGTAAGTAAAAGGATTTTCCTCTTTTGTTGATTTTTCTAAATTATTTTTGCTGCTTAAAGAAAAAATTATAACACTGATGTGCTTCTAAATGCATGTAGCGAGAATATGTAAGACAGTTTATAATATAAATGGGGAAGGTAAGAACTGTAAAGAAAGGTAAGATTTCCACATTTCACTTGAAGTGATAAAATGTCAACAGCAGTAAATTATGCTAGATACACTCAAAAACACCAAAAAATAAAACTGTATTCTAAAAAATGTTCAACTAACCCTCAGAAAAAGAAACAAACAGGAAATAGTAAGAAAAAACTGAAAACAAAAAATGAAAGAATTAAGTCATAACATACCAATAATTACATTAAATATAAAATATCTAAACATATCAATTAAAAGACAGAAACAGATAACGCATATTAAAAAAGAAAAAAACATTACCCAAATATATCCCATGTAGAAGGAACTCATAACAATGTAAGTAGGTTGACCGTAAAAGATATATTATGCAAATGCTAATCAAAAGAAAGCAGGAGTAGGGGTGTCTAGGTGGCTCAGTCAGTTAAGCTTCTGACTCTTGATTTTGGCTCAGGTCATGATCTCATGGTTTGTAAGATTGAGGCCCACATGGGGCTCTGCACTGACAGCACGGAGCCTGCTAGGATTCTCTCTCTCTGCCCCTCCCCTGCTCTCTCTCTGTAAATAAACATTAAAAAAAAAAAGCAGGAGCAGCTATATTAATATCAGATAGACTTCTAAAAAAAGAAAATTATCAGAAACAAAGAGGAATATTATCTAATGATAAAGGAGTAAGTCTATTCATAAGACATAGCAATCCTTAATTTCTATGAACTAAACAACCTGTTACAAACTGTAAAGCAAAACCTGACTGAACAGAAAGAACAAACAGACAAATCCACAACTGCAGTCAACAACCCCTCTCTCAGGAACTGACAGAACAAAGAGTAAGAAAATAAATAAGAATCTAGAAAAATACAACAACAATATCCACCAACAGAATGTAATTGACATTTATAAAATATTCTACCCCAAAACAGCAGAATAAACATTTGTCGAAAGTGCCCATGAAACATATGCCAAAATAGACTATATCTAGGCCATAAAGCAAATTTAAAATAACTGAAATTATACAGTGTTTTATGACTGCAATAGAAGAAATAAAAGAAATAACATCACTAGAAATCAAATAACAAAGAAAGATAACAGGAAAAGCACCAAACACTTGGAAACTAAACACATTTCTAAATAATCTGTGAGTCAAAGAGGAAATCTCAAGGAAAATTTATAAATACACCAAACTGAATAAAAGTGAAAATACAACATATAAAAATTTGTGGAATACAGTGAAAACAACACTGAGAAAGAAACTTATAGCATGAAATGTTTACATTTTTTAAAAGTTTTAAGTAAAAGTCTCAAAATAATAGCATGAGCTTCCAGAGTGCCTGGGTAGCTCAGTCGGTTAAGCAACCAACTCTTGATTTCAGCTCAGGTCATGATCTCACTTTTTGTGAATTTGAGCATCAGGCTCTGTGCTGGCAGTATGGAGCCTACTTGGGATTCTCTCTCTCTCCCTCTCTCTCTGCCCCTCCCTCACTCTCTCTCTCAAAATAAATAAACTTAAAAAAATATTCAAATAAATAGCATGAGCTTCCCCCTCAAGAATCTAGAATATGTAGAGCAAAATAAACCCAAAACAAGCAGAGTGAAAGAAATAATAAAAATAAAAGCATGAATCAATGAAACTGAAAACAGAAAAACAAAAAGAAAAATCAAAGAAACAAAAAGCTGGTTCATGAAAAGATCAATAAAGTTGGCAAATCTCTAGCAAGACTGACAAAAAACCCAGAGAAGACACAACATCAATAAAGAGAATGAAACAGGGAATATTATACAAAACCTGCACACAACAAAAGGATAATAAGGGAATACTATGAATTCATACATATACCATGTATATGAATAATATACACATAATTTGACAACATGGATGACCAACTTCTCAAAAAGCACAAACTAACCCAACATATCCAATATAAATAGATTAATGTTAATGAACTGTTAATGAAAATAAATTCATAATTTTAAAACTCCCAAAGAGCAATCCATATGCCCAGATATTTTACTAGAAAATTCTACTGAATGTTTAAAAATGAATTAACATCAATTCTACACAATCTCTTATAAAAAAATGTAAAAGAAACACTTCCCAAATCATTTCATTAAGTTAATATTACCTTGATACCAAACCAAAGACAATACCAAAAAAGGGAAACTAAAGCCCAATATCCCTTATAAATATGACACAAAAATCCTTAGCAAAACTTGAGCATGCAGAATTTGGCAATATATAAGAATTATACACCATGAACAAGTAAAGTAAATTCCAGAAATGCAAAGCTGATTCAATATGTGAAAACAATTCAATATTTGAAATTAATCAATGCAATCCACCATATAACAGGCTAAACAATAATCACAATCATTGATTGATGCAGAAAATGCACTTGACAAAATTCAACACATATTCATGATAAAAACCCTCAGAAAAAAAGTAGGAATAAAGGAGAAACTCCTCAATGTAATAAAGAGTGTCTAACAAAAAAATACAGCTAGTGTTACACTTAAAGGTGACAGACTAAGTGCTTTCCCCTAAGACAGAGAAGAAGCCAAGATGTCAGCTCTCATCACTCTTATTCTACAAAGTAATGGTAATAAGTTCACACATTATACATGATAAACATACAAAAATCAACTGCATTTATATATACTAGCAATGAACAATTAGAAGCCAAAATCAAAAACACAATATATTTCTTCTAATCACTAAAAAAAATACTTTGATGTAAATCTAATAAAATATATGCAGGACTTACATACTGAAGACTACAAAACACTGATGAAAGAAAATACAGATCTAAATAAATGGAGAGAGATTCCATTATTCATGGATTGGAAGATTCCCACCATAGTAAAGACATCAATGCCACCCATGCAATTAATGCAATTGCCATCAAAAGCCCAGCAGAATTTGAGAGAGAGAGAAAGAGAGGGAGAAAGGGAGAGAGAGAGAGAGAGAGAGACAGAGAGAGAGAGAGAGAGAGGGAGAGGGAGAGAAACAGGCTCTTAACTATAGAGAACAAACTGATGGTTACCAGATGGGGGTGGTGGGTGGGGAGGATGGGTGAAATAGGTGAAGGGGTTAAGAGCACACTTACCATGATGAGCACTGAGAAATGTATAGAATTGCTGAATCACTACACTGTACACCTGAAACTAATATAACACTGTAGGTTAACTATACTGGAATTAAAATTAAAATCCAAGCAAGATTTTTTATGGCTTTAGACAAGATTATTCTAAACTTTATATGTAAAGACAAAGGAACTAGAGACCTAAAACAATTCCTTTTAAAGAAGAATAAATTAGGAGGAAACAGCCTGCCGGATTTTAAGAAGACTGTGGGGCACTGGACGGTCTAGACACAAAGATCAATGGACGAGAACAGAGAACCCAAAAACAGGCCTACACAAATATGCCCAAATGATATTTGTTTTAAAGTTCATAGTTTAGGGTTCACTCTGACTTGACAAACACCTAATGTCATGTATCATTAGAGCATCATAAAGAGTCATTTCACTGCCGTAAATATCTCCTGTGCTCCAGTAATTCACCCTTCCCAACTCCACCACTCCCCCAAACCCCTTACAACCACTGATATTTTTTTACTGTTTCTATCAGTTTTGCCTTTTCCAGAATGTCATATACTTGCAATCATACAGTTTAAGCCTTTCCAGATGGGCCTTTCACTTAATGATAAGCATTTAAGGTTCCTCCATGGGTCAAAAGCTTATCCCATTTCTATGTTGAAAAATATTTCATATGGATGTGCCACAGCTTATTTATCAACTCACCTTCTGAAGTACATTTTGTTTGCTTCTGAAATTTGGCAACTATGAAAAAAAAACTGCTATAAACATTCCCAACTTGATCTAGATTCAATATAATCACAATCAAAATCGCAGCAAGTTACTTTGTGGATACTGACAAACTGATTATAAAGTTTATATGGAAAGGTACAGATCCAGAAATCTTCTTTCCTTAAGAATTTTTAACATGTATTCATTTTTGAGACAGAGAAAGAGGGCAAGCAGGGGTGGGGCAGCAGAGAGAAAGGGAGACACAGAATCTGAAGCAGGCTCTAGGCTCAGCTGTCAGCACAGAGCCCGATGCAGGGCTCAAACCCATGAATGTGAGATCATGACCTGAGCCAAAGTCAGACACTTAAACGACTGAGCCACTCAGGCGCCCCTTTTTTTTTTAATTTTTCAATGTTTTATTTATTTTTGAGAGAGAGAGTGCGCGAGCAGGGAAGGGGTAGAGAGAGAGGCAGACACAATCTTAAGCAGGCTCCAGGCTCTAAGCTGTCAGCACAGAGCCCAACGTGGGTCTTGAACTCACATAATGACCTGAGCTGAAGTCGGTAGCTCATCAGACTGAACCACCCAGGTGCCCCAGCAATTGGCTTTTTAATATTAACCTTGTTTTCTGCAATTTTGCTATAATCCTAACTTATTTTTTTAAATTTTTAATTGGAGTACAGTTGATACACAAACATTAGTTTCAAGTATACAACTTAGTGATTTGAAAGTTTAAACATTATTCTAATTTCACCACAAGCATAGCTGTCATCTGTCCTGTTACACTGTTATTACAGTATCTTTGACTGTATATGCTTTGCTTTTTATTCCTGTGACTTACTCATTCCATAACTGGAAGCCTGTATCTCCCTCTCTCTTTCACCCATTTTGCCCAATCCTCCACTTCCCCTCTGGCAGCTACTAGTTTGTTCTCTGTATTTATAGGTCAGATTCTGCTCTTGGTTTATTCTTTTTTTTTTCTTAGATTCCATTTATGAGTTAAATCATATGGTATTTGTCTTTCTCAGTCTGACTTATTTCACTTAGCATTCTAGGTCCATCCATGTTCCATGTTGTCCCAATGGCACAATCTCACCCTTTTTTAATTTTTAAAATATTTTTTAAGTTTATTTATTTATTTTTGAGAGAGAGAGAGAGAGAGCGCACAAGTGGGGGAGGGACAGAGAGAAGGACAGACAGAATCCCAAACAGGCTCCACACCATCAGCACAGAGACCGATGTGGGCTTTGAATTCATGAATTGTGAGATCATGACCTGAGCTAAAACTAAGAATCAGACGCTCAACTGATTGCCTCACCCAGGTGCTTCAATCTCATCCTTTTTATTACTGCGTTATATTATATTGTATACATTTACCACATTTTCCTTATCCACTTATCTGTGAATGGACACTTCAGTTGCTTCCATGTCTTAGCTATTGTAAATGCTGCAGTAAACAAACATGTGCATATACTTGTTGAGTTAGTGTTTTCATTTTCTTTAGGTAAATACCCAAAAGTGGAATTATTGGATCATGTGTTATTTCTACTTTTAATTATTTTTTTGAGGACCCTCCATATTGTTTTCCACAGTGGCTGTACCAATTTACATTCCCACCAACACTGCATGAGGGTTTTTCACCACATCCTTGCCAACACTTGCTCTTTCTTGTCATTTTAATTTTAGCCATTCTGACAGGTGTGAGGTAATATCCCACTGTGGGATTTGCATTTCCTTAATGATGAATGATGTTGAACAATTTTGGCCATCTGTATGTCTTCTTTGGAAAAATGTACATTCAGGTCCTCTGCCCGTTTTTTTTTTTTTTTTAATTTTTTTAACGTTTATTTTTTGAGACAGAGGAGACAGAGCATGAACGGGGGAGGGTCAGAGAGAGGGAGACACAGAATCTGAAACAGGCTCCAGGCTCCGAGCTGTCAGCACAGAGCCCAACACGGGGCTCGAACTCACGGACTGCGAGATTGTGACCTGAGCCGAAGTCGGCCGCTCAACCGACTGAGCCACCCAGGCGCCCCTCTGCCCAGTTTTTAATTAGATTTTTTGTTTTTTGGGTGTTCAGCTCCATAAGTTCTTTACATATTTTGGATACTAACCTCTTATTGGATATACCACTTGCAAATATCTTCACCCATTCAGTAGGCTTTTTGTTTTGTTGATGGTTTCCTTTACTGTGCAAAAGCTTTTTATTTTGATGTAGTCCCAATTGTTTACTTTTGCTTTTGTTTCCCTTGCCTTAGGAGGCATATCTAGAAAAGTGTTGCTATGTCAGTGTTTCCCTGACATATGGCTGATGTCAGGGAAATTACCTCTTGTGCGCTCTTCTAGGATTTTTATAGTTTCAGGTCTCACACTTAGGTATTTAATCCATTTTGAGTTCATTTTTGTGTAGACTGAATGCTAAATTATTTTTTTACAAAGTGCAAAAGCAAGTTAATGGAGGAAAGAACATTTTCCTCTTCTTTTAAGTTTTGTTTTAATCATCTGGTTGGTACTCATGATGATAAATACACTCCTTAATCCTCATCACATATTTCACCCATCTGCCCACTCACCTCTGGTAACCATTAATTTGTTCTCTATAGTTAAGAGTCTGTTTCTTGGTTTGTCTCTTTTTTTAAACATGATTTTTTTTATGAGAAAAAAATTTTTAACATTTATTTTTGAGAGAGAGAGAGAGACAGAGCATGAGCAGGGGAGGGGCAGAGAGAGAGGGAGACAGAATCCGAAGCAGGCTCCAGGCTCTGAGCTGTCAGCACAGAGCCTGATATGGGGCTCGAACCTACGAACCACATGATCATGACCTGAGCCTAAGTTGGACACTTAACTGACTGAGCTGCCCAGGTACCCCCAATTTTTTCTTTTAATGTTAATTTCAGGTGTAGAATCTAGTGATTCATCATTTACATACAGTGCTCAACATAACAAATGCCCTCCTTAATACCCATCACCCAATTAACCCATCCCCTGGCCCACCTCCCCTGCAGCAACCCTCAATTTGTTCTTATTAGTCTGTTTCATGGTTTGCCTCTCTTCCCGACCCCCATGTTCTTTGTTTTCCTTCTTACATTCCATATATGAGTGAAATCATATGGTTATTTGTCATTCTCTGACTTATTTTACTTAGCATAATACACTCTAGCTCCATACATGCTGCTGCAAATGGCAATATTTCATTCTTTTTTTATGGCCAAATAATATTCAACTGTGTGTATGTATACACTATATGTATACCATACACACACACACACACACACACACACACCATTGTATGCGTGTGTACATATATGTATGTATTCTTAATCAATTCATCTCTAATGGATACTTCGGCTGCTTCCATGTCTTGGCTAATGTAAATAATGCTACTATAGACATAGGGGTGGCGCAGGTATCCCGTTGAATTAATGTTTTTGTATTCTTTGAGTAAATACCTAGTAGAGCTATTACTACATCACAGGGTAGTTCTATTTTTGACTCTTTGAGGAAACTGCATATTGTTTTCCACAGTGGCTATACCAGTTTGCATTCCCACCAACAGTGCATGAATATTCCTCTATTTCTATATCCTCACCAACGCTTGTTTCTTGTATTCTTGATATAGCCATTCTGACAGGTATGAGATGATACCTCATGTGGTTTTGATTTGCATTTCGCTAGTAATGAGTGATGTGGAGATGATGAGTGATGGGGAGCATCTTTTCATGTGTCTGTTGGCCATCTGTATGTCGTCTTTGGAGAAATGTCTGTTCATATCTTCTGCCAATTTTTTAATTGGATTATTTCTTCCTTGGGTGTGAGGATTTTTTTAAAGTTTCTTTATTTTGTCAGAGGGAGAGAGAAAGAGAGAGAACATGGGGGAGGGACAGAGAGAGAGGGAGAGAGAGGGAAAATCCCAAGCAGCCTTGCTGCTGTCAGCAAAGAGCCTGACACAGGGTTCAAAATCACGAACTGTGAAATCGTGACCTGATATGAAAACAAGAGTTGAATGCTTAACCAACTGAGCTACCCAGGCTTCCCTTGCGTGTTAAGTTTTATAAGTTCTTTATATATTTTGGATACTAACCCTTATCAGATATGTCATTTGCAAATATCTTCTCCCATTCTATAGGTTGCTTTTTAGTTTTATTGTTTCACCTTTGCTGTACAGAAGGTTTTTTATTTTGATGTAGTCCCAATAGTTTACTTTTGCTTTTGTTTCCCTTGCCTAAGGAGACATATCTAGAAAAGTATTACTACAGTCTATGTCAAAGAAATTAGTGCCTGAGCTCTTTTCTAGGATTTTTATGGTTTTAGGTCTCACATTTAGGTCTTTGAACCTATTGCTCTGTGTTGTTGTTTTTTTTTTTTTTTCATGTTGCTGTCCAGTTTTACCAACTGGTCATTCATGGAAGAGACTGACTTATTCCCACTAGATATTCTCTTTGGCTTTGTTGAAGATTTATTGGCCAAATATTCTGGGTTTATTTCCAGCTTTCTATTTTGTTCTATTGATCAATGTATCTATTTTTGTGCCAATACCATACTGTTTTGATTACTATTGCTTTGTAATATAACTTGAAGTCTGGAATTGTAATGCTTCCAGCTTTGCTTTTCTTTTTCAAGGTTGCTTTGGCTATTCAGGGTCTTTTGTGGTTCCATACAAATTTTTGAATTATTTGTTCTAGTTTGGTGAAAATGCTGTTGGTATTCTGATAGCAATTGCATTAAATGTGTAGATTGCTTTGGATAGTAAAGACATTTTAACAAAATTTGTTCTTCCAATCCATGAGAATGGGATGTCTTTCCATTTCTTTGTGTCATCTTCAGTTTCTTTCATCAGTGTTTTCTAATTTCCAGAGTACAAGTCTTTAACTCTTTAGTTAGACCTATTCCTAGGTATCTTATTATTTTTGGTGCAACCATAAATAGGATTATTATTATTTTTTTAATGTTTATTCATTTTTGAGACAATGCAAGAGACAGAGTGCAAGCGGCAGAGTGGCAGACAGAGGGAGACACAATCTGAAGCGGGCTCCAGGCTCTGAGCTGTCAGCACAGAGCCTGACGCGGGGCTTGAACTCATGAACCGTGAGATCATGACCTGAGTTGAAGTCGGATGTTTAACGAACTGAGCCTTGCAGGTGCCCCAGGATTGTTTTCTTAATTTCTCTTTCTGCTGCTTCACTATTGGTGTTCACAAATGTAACAGATTTCTGTACATTGATTTTGTGTCCTGCAACTCTACTGAATTATCATTTCCAGCAGTTTTTTGGTGGAGTCTTTCAGGTATCCTATATAGAATAACATGCCATCTGCAAATAGTGAAAGTTTTACCTCTTCCTTACTGATTTGGATGCTTTTTATTTCTTTTTGTTGTCTGATTGCTGTGGCTAGGATTTCCAGTACGATGTTGAATAAAAATGGTGAGAGTACAGATCCTTGTCTTGTTCCTGACCTTAGGGGCAAAGCCCTCAGTTTTTCCCCATCAAGGATGATGTTAGCTTTGGGTTTTTTTTATAATGGCCTTTATTATGTTGAGGTATGTTCCCTCTAAACTTACTCTGTTGAGGGTTTTAATCATGAATGGACGCTGTACTTTGCCAAATGCTTTTTCTGCGTCTATTGAAACGATCATGTGGTTCTTATCCCTGCCCTAGTTAATGTGATGTATCACAATGATTGATTTGCAAATAATGAACCATCCTTACAAACTCGGAGGAAATCTCACTAAATTGTGGTGAATGATAGTTTTAATATATTGTTGGATTTGGTTTGCCAGTATTTTGTTGAGGATTTTTGCATCTATGTTCATCAGGGATATTGGCATGTGGCTCTCTTTTCTAGCGATATCTCTCTTTTTTAAGCTCATTTATTTATTTTTGAGAGAGAGTATGAGCACGAGTAGGGGAGGGGCAGAAACAGAGAGACAGAGAGAGACAGAGAATCTCAAACAGGCTCTGTACTGTCAGTGCAGAGCACGACATGGGGCTCAAACCCACGAAACTGTGAGATCATGACCTGAGATGAAATGAAGAGGTGGACGCTCAACTGACTGAGCCACCCAGGCTCCCCTCTAGTGATTTCTTTATCTGGTTTTTGTATCAGGATAATGCTATCTTCATAGAATAAATCTGGAAGCTTTCCTTTTCTACTTTTTGGAATAGTTTAAGAAGAATAGGTATTAACTCTTCTTTAAATGTTCGGTAGTATTTGTCTGTGAAGCCATCTGGTCCTGAACTTTTGTTTGTTGGGTTTTTGTTTTTGTTTTCATTTTTGTTTTTTTTATTACTGACTACAATTCTTTGTAATTAATCTGTTCAAATTTTCTCTTTCTTCCTGTTTCAGTTTTGTCAGATTATATGTTTCTGGAATTTATCCATTTCTTCTAGGTTGTCCAGTTTGTTGGAATATAGTTTTTCATAACATTCTCTTATAATTCTGTGATGTTTGTTGTTATTTCTCCTCTCTCATTTGTTCTTTTATTTATTTGGGTCCTTTCTCTTTTCTTTTTTCTTATTAAGTCTGGCTAGAGGTTTATCAATTTTACTGATTTTTTTCAAAGAAACAGCTCCTGGTTTCATCGATCTGTTCTACTATTTTTTTAGTTTCTCTATCATTATTTCTAATATTCATTATTTCCTTTCTCAGCTGGTTTAAGTTTTGCTTGTTGTTCTTTTTTTAGCTCCTTTAGGTGTAAGGTTAAGTTGTTTGAGATTTTTCTTGCTTCTTGAGGTAGGCCTGTATTGCTATAAACTTCCCTCTTAGAACTGTTTTTGCTCTGTCCCAAAGGTTATGAACTGTTGTGTTTTCATTTTCATTTGCTTCCATGTACTTTTTTTGATGTTTTATTTTCATTTTTGAGAGAAAGAGGGAGAGAGAGTGTGGGGAGGGGCAGAGAGAAGGGGTGACAGAGGATCTGAAGCGGGCTCTGGCACTGAGCAACTGATGTGGGGCTCAAATTCATGAATCTTGAGATCATGACCTGAGCTGAAGTCAGATGCTTAACTGACTGACCTACCCAGGCACCCGTTTCCATGTACTTTTTAATTTCTTCTTTTATTTCCTGGTTGACCCATTCATTGTTTAGTAGCATGTTATTTAACCTCCATGCATTTGTGGTCTTTCCAAATTTTTTCTTGTGGTTGACTTCTAGTTTCATAGCATTGTGGTCAGAAAAGATGCATGGCATAACTTCCATCTTTTTAAAATTGTTAAGGCTTGCCTTATGGACTAATACGTGATCTATTTTGTATAGATAAATGAATGTTTGAATGTTCCATGTGCACTTGAAAAGAATGTGTATTCTGCTGTTTTAGGATGGAATGTTTTGAATATATCTGTTAAATCCATCTGTTTCACTGTGTCATTCAAAGCCACTGTTTCCTTAGTGATTTTCTGTTTAGATGATCTGTCCATTGATGTAAGTGGGGTGTTAAAGTCCTCTAGTGCTATTGTATTATTATTTATTAGTTCTTTTGTGTTTTCTATTAACTGTTTTGTGCATTTGGGTGCTCCCATGTTGGGCCCATAAATATTTACAATTGTTATATCTTCTTGTGGGATTGTTCCCTTTATTATTATATAATGTCCTTCTTTGTCTCTTGTTACAGTCTTTGCTTTAAAGTGTGTTTCATCTGATGTAAGTATTGCCACTCTGGCTTGCTTTTGACATCCATTGGCATGATAGATGTTTCTCTATCCCCTCACTTTCAATCTCCAGGTGTGTTTGGTCTAAAATGAGTCTCTTGTAGGCAATGTATATATGAGTCTCTTTTTTTCATCCATTCTGTCACCCTATATCTTTTGATGAGAGCATTTAGTCCATTTACATTCAAAGTAATTATTGATACATATGTACTTATTGCCATTTTATTATTTGTTTAGTGGTTGTTTCTGAATATTTTCTCTGATCCTTTCTTGTCTTTCTCTCATGGCTTGCTCGTTTTCTTTAGTGATATATTTGAATTTCTTTCTCTTCATTCTTTGCATATTTAGTAGTGGTTTCTGATATACGGTTACCATTCAGTTTATATATAACATCTTCTGCATAGAGCAGTCTATATTAAATTGATGGTCATTTAAGTTTGAACCCCTTCTTTACTCCTCTGCTCCCATGTTTTAGGTACATGGTGTCATGTTTACATCCTTTTTTTGGTAAGTTCCTTGACTGATTTTTTTTTACAGAAATATTCATTTTTACTGCTTTTGTGGTTCCTACCTTCACATTGTCATTTGTGGTCTTTGCTTTCCAAAGAGTCCCCTCTAATATTTTTGCAGCACCGGTTTAGAGGTCACGAACTCCTTTAGTTTGATTCAGCTTGATTACTTTCCATTATTCTGTCTTCTAGGTCACTAATTCATTCCTCTGCTTTGTCCAGCCTGCTGTTCATTCTATTAAGTACATTTCTCATTTGTTTATTGATCTTTTATCTGTTATTATTCCTTATCTCTGTTTTAAGGGTCTCACTGATGTCCTCCACTCTGTTCTCATGTCCAGTGAATATCCTTATAATTTCTTTAAATTCTCCTTCAGGTATGTTACTTATATTTGTTTCACTTAGATCCCTTTCTGTGGCCTTATCCTGTTCTTTCATTTGGGATAAATACCTTCCAGGGGAAGGGACCCACTGCCCTGGGACTAATGCAAGAGTGACTGGGAAGGGCAGTTCTTCCAGAGTGCGGGGGGCAGGGTTTGGTGTAAGCAAGTTAAGTAGAGAGTGTTCTGTACTGGTTTCTATAGGCGGCTCTGTGTTTAAGCCAAGGGGCAGAGAAGGATATGGTGCCTGCCAGTTCCTTTGTTCCTGGAGGAGTCTCTCATGAACAATATATTTCTATGGGACAAGCTCTGAGATGAGCAACTAACCTGCCCAATGTGTGCCCCTGGAGCTCTTCAGATTGCAGTTTCCATGCTATATGTTGTAAGCTGTTTGCCCTGCCTTTTCCCCAGAAGTAGACCCAAAGTCCTCTGAGCTTTCCTAGAGCCAAGCACATTGATCTTTAAAACTCCAGGTTCGGGGCGCCTGGGTGGCGCAGTCGGTTAAGCGTCCGACTTCAGCCAGGTCACGATCTCGCGGTCCGGGAGTTCGAGCCCCGCGTCAGGCTCTGGGCTGATGGCTCAGAGCCTGGAGCCTGTTTCCGATTCCGTGTCTCCCTCTCTCTCTGCCCCTCCCCCATTCATGCTCTGTCTCTCTCTGTCCCAAAAATAAATAAACGTTGAAAAATAAATAAATAAATAAAACTCCAGGTTCTAAGCCCTGCTAGTTGGAGGAACTCATGAAATTTGGACCCTCTCACTTTCCAAGTCAATTGCCATGGGGATTCATTTTCCCTGTGTGCACTCCTGTGTGCTAGTCTGTCTCCTGCCCTTCTCCATGACTATGGCTCCCTCCCCACCAGAGCAGCCAGGACCTGCTTTTCTTCCAAGCCACCTCTCTGCTCCTACTTTCCTTGATGTGGTCTCTTCTCTACCTTTAGTTGTGGAGTTTGTTCTGCCAGTCTTCAGGTAGATTTCTAGGGTATTTAGGATGATTTGATAGTTATGTAGTTGTGTTCATGGGACAAGGCAAGCCTAGGGTCCTCCTACTCGCTGCCATCCTCCCCTCCTCAGCAGAAAGAACATCTTTAAATTTTTTTTTTCAACGTTTATTTATTTTTGGGACAGAGAGAGACAGAGCATGAACGGGGGAGGGGCAGAGAGAGAGGGAGACACAGAATCAGAAACAGGCTCCAGGCTCTGAGCCATCAGCCCAGAGCCTGACGCGGGGCTCGAACTCACGGACCGCGAGATCGTGACCTGGCTGAAGTCGGACGCTTAACTGACTGCGCCACCCAGGCGCCCCAAAAGAACATCTTTTAAACAAATGATACAACTGGATGTCTATAGGCATAAGACAGTAATAATAATAAACTTTGACTTAAACCTCACACCTTATATAATTATTAACTCAAAATGGATCAAGGACTTAAATGCACAATGTAAAACTATACAACTTTTAGAAAATACTTTAAAATCTTCAGTATTGAGCACCAGGCAAAGATTAAAAATTATAAATTCATGTTCTATGAAAGAACCTATTAATAAAAAGAAAGACAAGCTACAGACTAGGAGAAAATATATATAAACCACATTACCAACAAAGGACTACTAGTATTTAGAATACATAAGAATTATTAATCTCAACAGTTTAAAAAAAAAAAAAATCAGCAACCTCCCTACTGTTTTCCAGAGTGGCTGTGACAGTTTGCATTCCCACCAGCAGTTCAAAAGGGTTCTCCTTTCTCCACATCCTCACCAACATCTGCTGTTTCCTGAGTTGTTAATTTTAGCAATTCTGACAGATGTGAGGTGGTATCTCATTGTTGTTTTGATTTGTATCTTCCTGATGATGGGTGATGTTGAGCATCTTTTCATATGTCTTTTAGCCATCTGGATGTCTTCTTTGGAAAAGTGTCTATTCATGTCTTCTGCCCATTTCTTCACTGAATTATTTGTTTTTTGGGTGTTGAGTTTGATAAGTTCTTTATAGATTTTGGATACTAACACTTTATCCAATATGTTATTTGCAAATATCTTCTCCCATTCCATTGGTTGCCTTTTAGTTTTATTGATTGTTTCCTTTACTGTGCATAACCTTTTTGTCTTGATGAGGTCCCAATAGTTCATTTTTGCTTTTATTTCCCTTGCCTGTGGAGACAACATGTCAAGTCAGAGAAAGACAGATATCATATGATTTCATTCACATGTGGAATTTGAGGAACTCAAAAGATGAACACAGGGGTAGGGAAGGAAAAATAAGACAAAAACAGAGAGGGAGGCAAACCATAAGAAACTCTTAAATACAGAGATCAAACTGAGGGTTGCTGGAGGGGAGATTGGTGGGGGGATGGGTTAAATGGGTGATGGGCATTAAGGGGGGCACTTTTCAGGATGAGCACTTGGTGTCACATATAAGAGATGAGTCACTGGGTTCTACTCCTGAAGCCAAGACTACACTGTATGTTAACTAACTTCAATTTAAATTTTAAAAAAATGAGCAAATGGGCCAAGAACATGAAGAGATATTTCATCAAAAAGGATATAAAAATAGCAAATAAGCACATGAAAAGATGTTCAACATCACATACCATTAGGGAAATGCAAATTAAAACCATAATGAGATCTCACCTTTCAGAGCAGATAAAATAATAGCAATAACACCAAATACTGATGAAGATGGGGAGAAATTGGATCATTCATAGTTGTTGGTGGGAATGTAAAATGGTACAGCACTCTGGAAACAGTCTGGCAATTTTTGTTCATGTGTATTTATTTATTTTTGAGAAAGAGAGAGCACAAGAGGGGGAGAAGCATAGAAGGAGAGGGAAACACAGAATCTGAAGTTGGCTCCAGGCTTTGAGGTGTCAGTACAGAGCCCAACGCAGGGCTCAAACTCATGCACTGTAAGATCATGACATGGGCCGAAGTTGGATGCATAACCGACCTAGCCATCCAGGCACCCCAGCAATTTTTTAAAATACTAAACATGCAACTACCATACAATCCAGCAACTGCTCTCCTGAGCATAAAAACATATGTTCACACAAAAACCTGTATGTGAATGTTCAAAGAAGCTTTATTCACAAGAGCTAAACACTGGAAACAATTCAGATGTCTTTCATTGGGTGACTAGTTAAACTTTAGTATATACATTCATACTACTCAACAATAACTTTTAAAATGATTGATACAACAACTTGCAATAAATCTCCAGAGAACTATGCTGAGTGAAAAGAAACAATCACCAAAAGTTACATATTATGTTATTCCACTTATACAATGTCCTTGAAATAACAAAATTATAGAAATGGAGAATAGATTATTGGTTGCCAGGGGTTAAAGATGTTGGTTGGAGTTGGGTTATGAGAAAGAAATAAGTGTGATTATAAAAGGACAGTATGTGGGATACCTGTGGTAATGAAAATGTTTTGAAACTTGACTGTATCAATGTCAATATCCTGCTGAGAAACTGTTCCATAGTTTTGCAAGGTGTTACTACCAGGGGCAATGATGTAAAGAGTACTTCCAAGTACATGTGAATTTACAATGATCTCAAAATAAAAATTTTCATTAAAAATTTATATAATGCTCCCAAAGATGAGTGATATATATTTTTTACTTTGGTAGGTAATAAGCTCACAGATCAGTAAGGAAGACAAGTATTCGAGTCAAAAATCACAATTCATTATGATAATAGCTAATAACAGTCAAAAGTCATAATTCATTATAAGAATAATGTCTAATAATTATATAAAATTTACTGTGTACCAAACAGTGTCATAAGGTCTTTACCTATATTAACTAATTTTATCTTCACAACAACCCTATGAAGTAGGCATTATTACTATTTTGTGGATGAAAAAACTTAAGTACCAATATGTGTGATGACTTGCACAAGGGCACACAACTTGTAGCTAACTAGCACTATAAAAATTATATACAATGTTATATGTAATGTATAGAGAGAAAAGAGATTGGAGTGACTGACTGTATCCAAAGGGATTAGGGTAAACACAGAAAGTTTCATAGAAGAATTGAACCTTGATAAACACTAAGGAGTTTATCTGGAATTTTATTTATTGTTTTTTTTAAGTTATTTATTTATTTTGAGAGAGAGTGTTTGCGAGTTGAGGAGGGTCAGAGAGAAAGGGAGACCAAGAATACCAAGCAGGCTTTGTGCTGTCAACACAGAGCCGGACATGGCGCTTGGTCCCACAAACCATGTGATCATGACCTGAGCCAAAACCAAGAGTCGGACACTTAATCAACTGAGCCACCCAGGCGCCCCAGGAGTTTTTCTGGAATTTTAAACAATGTATATAAATTTCAGTAATATAAGGTAAGAAAATGCTACTAAAGAAAAGTCATATATGTTTCCTGGCTTATGTCTTCTCCCGCATAAAATAACTATTTTGGATTATGTTATCTCTAATGTCCCTCCTAACTCCTACAGTCTATGATTCTATGCTGCTAGTGTAGAAAGTTAAACAAATTATTGGGACCCTGTATGTATAGTCTTTGTTTCTTGTCTCAATGCTATTCTAGAATAACCTAAGGGCAATGTGTCAGTGTGTTCAAGACACATGGGTGTAGCTATTGTCAATTATAAATGAAATACCATTTGATACAAATGTAAAAGGCTTTGGAGTTAGCTGGGGAAAACAACCCACCATTTATATTATAGTTTCTATGGGAAAATAACTTTCAAACTAAATATGGTATATAAAGCAATTGTTTTAAAATTGTGCATGGTCTGTTCAAATGTATTCTAGTATGTCTGTTCAGAAGAAAAGAAAGAGATAGTTCCTTTAAAAAATTAGAACCAGGCTTGGAAGGGGCTGTAGGTCTTAGAGAAAAGTTAATGAATAATCTTTTGTGTCTGATGCCAATTAGCTTTTACAACAGTTCCAGCCTCAAAGAACAGGAAGCAGCAGAGAAGAATTCAAAGAAGAATTTCCATCCAGACTAGAAAACAGCAGCAGAGGGTAATCCTAGGAAAATACGGCATATGTAAACAGAATCATTTCCCTTCTTTCTGGTTTAGATTGGAAAAAAGCAGGATGCTGAAAGATGCTAGGAAGGAAGCAAAACCTGAGTGAGGGGAGAAGAGACACAGCTTCTAGTGAGACCCAGTAGCATAACAGCAACTGGGAGCAGTACTTCCTCTTACCTTTTCATTGCTACTAATGAGAAGAAAAGTCAGAATTCTTGTAATACCAGAGTAAAGCCAAGGTTAAATCACAACAGTGGAAGATTTCTTATGATGAAGCATACAAGTGTGTTGAGGTGTTTTATTCAATTGTGCTCTGAATTATGTGTTTTATACTGAAGCTGCAGGTAATATATTGACTATACCACATTTGTTGTTTATATTTATAGTTTAAGACACTTTTCTAAACTTTCTTATATTCAGCTGCCTACTTGACTGTTACCACTTAATGTCTCACAAGCACATCATACTTAACATATCTGTTCTACTGATCTCAACCTATGCCTTCTCTTACCCCTACTCCTAACACAGCTTCCCTCCAAAAAGAGCCAACAACACAGAATACAAAGGATTATAAAAGACTACTACAAAAAACAATATGCCAACAAATTGGACAAACTAGAAGAATAAATAGATTCCTAAAAATATAAGATCTTCCAAGACTAAATCAGGAAGAAATAGAAAATCTAAACAGACAATTTACTGGTAATAAAACTGAAACAAAATTGAATAAAAAAACTCCCAACAAACTAAAGCCCAGATGGCTTCAAAACTGAATTCTATCATTTTCTTCTACCAAACATTTAAAGAAGAGTTAATGCCTATATTTCTCAAACTATTCAAAAAATAGAAGAGGAAGGAATGCTTCCAAATTCATTCCAGGAGGACAGCATTACCCTGATACCAAAACCAAAGAGAACTATGAAGAAAGAAATTGCAGACCAGTATCTTTGATAAGCATAGATGTGAAAATCCTCAACAAAATATAAACAAACTGAATTTTTAAATTATTAAAAGGATCATTCACCATGATCAAGTTGGATTTATTCCAGAGATGCAAGACCCAAAAATCAATCAACATGATACACCACATTCACAAAATGAAGGATAAAAATCATATAATCATTGCAATAGATGTAGAGAAAGCATTTGACAAAATTTAACATCCATTCACAAAAACTCTCAACAAAGTGGATTTAGAGAGAACATACCTCAACATAATAAAGGCTGTCTGTGACAAGCCCACAGCTAACATCATCCTCAAAAGTCAAAAATTAAAAGCTTTTCCTCTAAGATCTGGAACAAGCCAAGTATGCTCACTCTTGCCACTCTTACTCATCATAACACTGAAAGTCTTAATTAGGCAAGAAAAAGAAATAAAGGTATCCATATTAGAAAAGAAGAAGCAGGAGCACCTGGGTGGCTCAGTTGGTTGAGCGTCTGATTTCAGCTCAGGTCATGATCTCACATTTGTGGGTTCCAGCCCCACATCGGGCTGTTGCTGTCAACACAGAGCCTGCCTCGGATCCTCTGTCTCCCTCTCTCTCTGCCTCTTCCCTACTCTTTCTCTCTCTTTCAAAAATTAAATAAATAAATAAATAAATAAATAAATAAATAAAGCAAAACTGTTTCTATCTGCAGATGACATGATATCATATATAGAAAACCCTAAAGACTCAAAAAAAAAAAACTGGGGCACCTCAGTGGTTCAATTGGTTAAGCATATAACTCTTGATCTCAGCTCAGGTCTTGATCTCAGAGTTAGGAGTTCAAGCCCCATGTTGGGCTCCACACTGGGTATGAAGCCTACTTTAAAAAAAAAAAAAAAGATGTGACTCACCCCAACCCCCCAAAAAAGACTCCAAAAAACTGTTAGAACTAACAAACACATTCAGTACAGTTGCAGAATACAAAATCAAAATACAAAAATCAGCTGAATTTCTATACGTGAAATAAAGAGCTACCAGAAAGAGAAATTAATAAAGCAATCCCACTTACAACTACACCAAAAAGAATAAAATACCTAGAAATAAACTTAATCAAAGAGGTGAAAAACTTACACAACAAAAACTATAAGACACTGATGAAGAAACTGAAGAAGATACATATAAAGTAAAGATATTCCATGCTCATGAATGTCCATATTACACACAGCAATCTACAGCTTCAGTGTAATCCCTACCAAAATTCCAATGGCATTTTCACAGAAACAGAACCAACAATCCTAAAACTTGTATGAAACCACAAAAGCCAAAAGCAATAGCAAAAGCAACAGCCAAAGCAATCTTGAGAAAGAAAAACAAAACTGGAGGCATCACAGTTCTTGATTTCAAACTATATTACAAAACTAGTAAAAAAAAAAAAAAGCTATGATAATCAAAACAGTATGGTATTGGCATCAAAACAGCCATACTGGGGCCCCTGGGTGGCTCAGTTGGTTGAGCGTCCAACTTCAGCTCAGGTCATATCTCACGGTTTGTGAGTTCAAGCCCCACATCGGGCTTAGCTGCTGTTGGCATGGAGCCCGCCTGTCCTCCTCTCTCTGCCCCTCCCCTGGCTTGTGCTCGCTCTCTCTCTCTCTCTCTCTCTCTCTCTCTCAAAAATAATAAACATTTTTTTAAAGTCACATAGATCAATAAAACAGAACAGAGAGACTAGAAATAAACCCACACATATATGACTTATTTATGACAATGCAGCCAAGAATATACAATAGGGAGAGAGCAGTTTCTTCAAATAAATTATGCTGGGAAAACTGGACAGCCACATGCCAAAAGAAAGAAAGAAAGAAAGAAAGAAAGAAAGAAAGAAAGAAAGAAAGAAAGAAATTGGACCACTATCTTACACCACGCACAAAAACTAACTCAAAATGGAATGAAGACTTGAATGTACAACCTTAAACCATAAAAATCCTGGAAGAAAATATGGAGATGAGCTCCATATAAGAAGAAAATATGGAGCTAGATATCAGGCTCCACAATAATTTTTCAGATGACACCAAAAGTAAACAAAACAAAAGGGAAAATAAGCAAGTGGGATTATATCAGACTGACTGGATGGCTCAGTCGGTTGAACTCCTGACTTTGGCTCAGTCATAAGCTCATGGTTCTTGGGTTTGGGCCCCACATCGGGCTCTGTGCTGACAGCTCTGCTTTGGATTCTGTGTCTCCCTCTCTTTGATCCTCCCCCACTCACGCTCTGTCTCTCTCTCACGCTCTTAAGAGGTTAATAGAAATTTTTTTAAGAATTCTAAAAAAAATTTTTCTAAAAAAAAGTGGGACTATATCAAACTAAAAAGCTTCTGCTCAAAAAGGAAACAATCAATAAAATAAAAAGGCAAACCTACAAAATGGGAGAGAATACTTGCAAATCATGTCTGATAAGGAGTTAATATCTAAAATATATAAAGCACTCATACAACTCAACAGCCAAACAAACAAAAAGATTAAGAAATAGGAAAAGAAGTTGAATAGACATTTTCCAAAGAAGACATACAAATGGCCAACAGGTACATGTAAGGTATTCAACATCACTAATAATCAGGGAAAGGTAAATCAAAACCACAATGAGATACCACCTCCATCTACTAAAATGGCTATTATCAAAAAGACAAGTGTTGGCAAGGATGTGGAGAAAAGGGAATCCCTGTGCATTGTCGGTGGGAATATAAATTGATACAGCCAGTATGGAAAACTATTTTTTTTAATGTTTTTATTTATTTTTGAAGGAGAGAGAGAGAGAGAGCACGAGCAGAGGAGGGGCAGAGTGAGAGGGAGACACAGAATCTGAAGTAGGCTCCAGGCTCTGAGCTGTCAGCACAGAGCCTGATGTGGGGCTTGAACTCACGACCGTGAGATCATGACCTGAGCCGAAGTCAGACGCTTAATGGACTGAGCCACCCAGGCGCCCCCAGCCACTATGGAAAACTATATTAAAGCTCCCCTCAAAATTAAAAATAGAACATATGACCCAGCAATTTCACTTCTGGGTATATTATCTGAAGGATATGAAATCACTATCTCTCAGAGATATCTCCCATTTTTACTGCAGCATTATTTACAATGGCCAAGACATGGAAACAACCAAAGTGTTCACTGATAGATAAATGGATAAAGAAGGTGTAAGATATACACACAAATATACAATGGAATATTATTCAGCTTAAAAAAAGGAAATCCTGCCATTTGTGACAACATGGATAGATCCTAAGTGAAATAACACAGAGAAATACATATACTGTATGATCTCACTTATATGGGAATCTAAAAAAAAATACAAACTCAGAGGTGCCTATCTAGCTCAGTTGGAAGAGCATGCAACTCTTGATTTTTGGGGTCATGAGTTTGAGCCCCGTGGTAGGTGTAGAGATTACTAAAAACTAATTTTTCAATTAAAAAAAATAAAACAAACTCCTAGATATAGAGAAACAGATTGGTGGTTGCCAAAGGTAAGGTGTGGGCAAGTGGGTAAAATGGGTAAAGGTGATCAAAGGATACAAACTTCCAGTTGTAAGATAAATAAGTCCTGGGGATGTAATGTACAGCATAATGATGATAGTTCACAATATTTTAGTTAACAATATTAGTTAACAAATATGATAGTTAACAATATATTTGGAAGTTGCTAAGAGTAAATCTTACAAGCTCTCATCACAAGAAAAAAATTTGTGTAACTATGTGGTAATGGATGTTAATTATAAACATATTGAGGTAATAATTTGGCAATATATACATATTTCAAATCATATTGTATATCTAAAACGAATACAATATTACATGTCAGTTATATCTCAAATAAAATGAGTCTCTTATAGACAGCAAAAAAAAAAATACCATATGATCCAGCAATTACACTTCTCAAAGGGGTATCTGTATACTCATGTTCATAGTGGTATTATTCACAATTGCTAAAACATGGGTAAGTATCCATCAAGCAAAATGTAGATATACATACAATGGGATATTACTCAGTCCTAAAAAGGAAGGAAAGTCTGCAATATGCTACAAATGGATGAACCTTGAAGATATGCTAAGTAAAATAAGCCAGTGACAAAAATACAAATACTGTATGATTTCACTTACATGAGGTATAAGTCAAAATGACAGAGACAGAAAATAAAACTTTGGTTGCTAGGGGCTAGAAAGATGGGTGGAAGGGCAGCTTTGTTTAATGGGCATAAAGGTTTCAGTTTTACAAGCTGAAAAGATTTATGGACATGTATGGCTGAGGCAGTTACACAACATTATGAATGTATTTAATACCACTGAACTATATACTTAAAAATAGACAGTAAATTTTATATTATATGTATTTTACCACAACAAAAAATTTTTAATTAAAAAAAAAGGAAGAAGAAATTACGACAATTACATATAAACAAAACAAAATTCACTGCTAGCAAATTTGTTCTATAAGACATTGTAAAGGGGTCCTGGGTGGCTCAGTCAGTTGAGCATCCAAATCGATCTTGGCTCTGGTCATGATCTCATGTTTCATGAGATTGAGCCCCATGTCAGGCTCCATGCTGATAATGGGGAGCCTGCTTAGGATTCTCTCTCTCCCTCTCTGTCTGCCCCTCCCCTGCTCTTTCTCTCTCTCAAAATAAATAAATAAACATTAAAAAAAAAAGATATAGTAAAGGGAGTTCTTTAGATTAAAATGAAAGGACACTGGATATTAATTCAAATGAACCAAAGTAAAAAAGTACTGATAAAAGTAACTACATAGGTAAATATAAAAAGCAATGTAAATGGACTTTTGCTTATATACTGTATTTAGATGGCAATACTACCCATATTGATCTATATATTCATTGTAATACCTGTCAAAATTTCGTTTGTCTTTTTTGGAGAAATAGACAAATTTTACTTTAAAATTCATGTAGAAATGCAAAGCACCCCCAACAGCCAAAACAATCTTGAAAAAGAACAAAATTGGAAAACTCACACTTCTCAATTTCAAAATTTACTACATAGGTACAGTAATCAAGACACTGTGATTCTGACAAAAAGACAGGCATATGTTTAAATGGACTAGAACTGAGAGCATAGGAACCAACTCACATTTATGGTAAGCTGATTTTCAACAAAGGTGCCAAGACCATTCAATGTGGGGAAAAATAATCTTTTTCTATAAATGGTACTGGGAAAAATATATATACACGCAAAAGAATAAAGTTAAACTAAATCCTTATACCACATACAAAAATTAACTCAAAATGAACCACAGACTTAAATGCAAAAGCTAAAACTCTAACATCCTTTTTTTTTTTTTTTACAGTTTATTTTTGAGAGAGAAAGAGAGTGTGTGTGTGAATGGGGTAGAGACAGAGAGAGGGGAGAGAGTATCACAAGCAGGCTCTGCACTGTCAGCACAGAGCCCGATGTAGGGCTCAAACTCACGAACCATGAGATGATGACCTGAGCTGAAGTTGGACACTTAACCGACTGAGCCACTCAGGTGCCCCGAAACTCTAACACTCTTAAAGGAAAACAGAGAAGTCTCTGTGACCTTGGCTTAGGCAATAATTTCTTAGATATGACACCAAAAGCACAAGCAACAAGAGAAAAAAAAGTAAGCAAATGCACTTCATCAAAATTAAAACCTTTTTGGCTTCAAATGATACTATTAAGAAAGTGAGGGGCGCCTGGGTGGCGCAGTCGGTTAAGCGTCCGACTTCAGCCAGGTCACGATCTCGCGGTCTGTGAGTTCGAGCCCCGCGTCGGGCTCTGGGCTGATGGCTCAGAGCCTGGAGCCTGTTTCCGATTCTGTGTCTCCCTCTCTCTCTGCCCCTCCCCCGTTCATGCTCTGTCTCTCTCTGTCCCAAAAATAAATAAACGTTGAAAAAAAAAAAAAAATTTAAAAGAAAGTGAAAAGACAACACAGAATGGAAGAATTCTTCGTAAATCCTAGTTCTCATAGGAAATAGAACATATGTACCTAGAATATATGAAGAAATCTTACAGCTCAACAATAAAACGACAAATCGATGCTAAAATTGAGTAAAAGATTTATGTGAATACACATTAACAGATATTTGTATATCTTCTATACAAATAGAAATAAGCACATGGGAAAAATGCTCAACATTATTAGTCATGGGAAAATGCCAAACGAAATCACAGTAAGAGACCACTTCACATCCACTAGGATGACTAATATTAAAAGACAGCCAATAATAAGTGTTGACAAGGATGCAGAGATGGTGGAACTTCATACAATGCTGATGGAAATGTAAAATGCTGTAACCACTTCCAAACACTGGCAGTTTCTGAAAATGTTAAATACAGAGTTACCATATTGATCCAGCAATTCTACTCCTAGATATCTACCCAAGAGAAATGAAAACATATGTTCACATAAAAATTTATATATGAGTGTTCACAGCAACATTATTCATAAAAGCCAAGAAATGACTACAAGCTAAATGTCCATAAACTGATGAGTAGATAAACAAATGTGACACATTCGTATGATGGAATGTTATCTGGCATTAAAAAAGGAATGAAGTATTGCTACAACATGAATGAACCCTGAAAATATTGTGCCAAGTGAAAGAAATCCATCACAAAAGACTACATATTATATCATTCCATAAATAAGACATGTCTAGAAAAGACAAATCCACAGACAGAATTTAGATTAATGGCTGCAAGTGGGGTAGTGTTGAGAGTAACTGCTAATAGGCATAGGGTTTCATTTTTAGGTGACAAAATGTTCTAAAATTAGTGATGATGGTTGCACATCTTTGTGAATATACTAAAACTCAATAAACTGTACACCTAAAAATAGGTGAGTTTTATAGTATTTGAATTATATCTCAATAAAGCTGTTATTTTGGGGGGCAGTCAGTTAAGTGTCCAACTCTTGATTTCATCTAAGGTCATGATCTCATGGTCATGAAATCGAGCCCCAAGTTGGGCTCTGCACTGGGTGTGGAGCCTGCTTAAGATTCTCTCTCTCCCTTTCCCTCTGCCCCTCCCCTCCATGCTCGCACTCTCTCTCTCACCAAAAGATAGATAGATAGATAGAAAGATAGATAGATAAAGCTGTTATTTCTATTGAGAGGGAATCTCAACAAGAGCCAGAAAAATAAAGAGCAAAGATAAAAAATAACAGTAGCTTTCTTGACAGAAACAATGCATACCAGAAGAGAATGGAAAAACATCTTTAAAGTACTGAAAGTGGGGGGGAAAAGTCACCTTTGATTCTATACCCAACAAAAAATATCTTTCAAAAATAAAAGTGAAACACTTTCACAGACTTACAAAAGCTAAAAGAATTCAGCAGCAGCAGAAATTTTAAATGAAGTCCTTCAGGCAGAAGAAAAATTATAGCAGATAATAACAAAGTGCACTAGAAACTAACAATGTAGATAAATTTAAAAGATTTCATTTTTTATTTAAATCTCCTGAAAATACAATTGACTGTTCAAGGAGAAAACAATAACAATGTTACCTATACATATGCTATAAAATTTATATTGTATGTAAAATGTAAGAAAACAATTTTGCAAAGGCTGGTGGGGAAGAAATGGAAGTGTATTGTGGAAAGGTTATAATGCTATAAGTAGCAAAATATCACTTAAAAGTAGATCATGTTAAATTAAAGATATGACCAGATGTTGGCAAACTATAGCTTGCAGGCCAGATGTGGCCTGCTACCTGTTTTCATAAATTAAGTTTTATTGGAACACAGCCACAGTCATTTACATATTGTCTCTGGCTGCTTTTGTAAAACAACATAGGGGTCAAATAGTTATAACAGAGATAGGTATAGTCCACCTAACCTAAAATATTTACTATATGGACTTTAATAGAAAAAGTTTGCTGATCTCTCATATATACTATATACACCCTCAAACAAGCACAAAAAGATTTATAGCTAATAAGCCAAAAAAAGAGATAAAATGGAAACATAAAAGATATTTACCCAAAAAGGAGGTAGAAAAATAAGAAAAAGAGAACAAAATATTGATGGGACAAATAGAAAATAGCACTTAGTAGATTTAATCATAACCATATCAATAATCTTCAATAAATGGTCTAAATATCCTACTAAAAAGGCAAAGACTATCAGATTGGATAAAAAAGTAAGACTCAACCATATGCTGCCTTTAAGAAACCCATTAAAATATATATAAATAGGTTAAAACAAAATGATAGGGATTCTGGAGCTGGGTAAAGATAGAGTAAGCACACTTTATCTCTCCTACTGAAATGCAGCTGCAAAACCTGGACAGAATGCATGTAATAGTATTTCAGGACTGTGAAAAGTCACTATTAAGCAGGCAGACTGGGGAAGACCAGAATTCTAAGATATCTGTTTTTTTTCCCCCTCTAGTATCCTAAAGCCTGAATTCAACACATCAAAAAAAATCTATCAGTGAACACTGGGGTGCACCTAGAGAGAGCTCCAAGAGAAGCCCTTTTGTTTTGGCTCAGAGCAGAAAAGGAAACTCCTAATACTCAGAAAGTGTGAAAATCCTCCATTTCTTCTCTTTCTTTTCTCTCTCACACCCCAACCCCTAGGCAATCGTACACTGACAGTAGTGAAGGCAGTAGCAGCAAAACTAGTGATACTAAGAATTATCAGAAGCCAAAACTAAAGAGAAGGACCTTCCTATTTGGTAGAAGCTGTGGTTCTAACAGGGTGGGACAAACCCCCATTGTTTTTCCTTTTTCTGTTCTCACGCTGCTTGGACCTGGATGTGGAAACATACAGCAGAAAAGGGCTAACGAGTGCCTCAGATTTCTGGCTGCAGAACAGAAAAGTAGAGTCCCAGAGAACCAGGAAGATCACTGAGATGGAGGAACTGAGAAGAGTAACCCCATAAAGGTTTATAAACTCATGGGCTCAGCCCTAAGCTAAAAATATGTGGACCTGATCCCATTCAGCATACCAAAGACTTTGAGAACTGAACTAATAAACAGACCACTGCCCAAGTTCCAGGTTGGTCACTGACTGGCACACATACTTGCTTTAAAAACTGTTTAAATTTTTAAACAGTTTAAAAAACTGTTTAGAAACTAGAATCATTGTCAGGTGATTCCACAGAATCCTGGTTGGAACTTGAGGCCCAAACCTAAGTTAGGATATCGACATTCTCCATAAAATTTAAACAAGATCCAAATGACTATAAGAAGCTCACTTCAAATATAATGGTACAGGAAGATTAAAAGTAAAAAAAAATGGAAAATATACTTTGAAACACTAATGAAAATAAAGCTGGAATGGCTATAGTAAATATAAGACAAGGTAGACTTTGGGGGAAAAAAATCACAGACAATGAAGAATATTATGTAATGATGAAAGGTTCAATTCACCAAGAAAACAACAATCCTAAATGTGTATTCACCTAACAGTGCTTCAAAACATACAACATGAAAAATAGAGAGATATACACAAATTCATAATTTTAGCCAGAGGTGTCCACATTCTTCTATCAGTAATAAACAGAACTAGTACAGAGAAAATGTATAAGATATAGACAGCTGAACAACACCATCAACCAACTGAATGTAACTGAGATTTTTAGACTACCACTCAACAACAACAAAACACACATTCTTTTTCAAAAACGTGTGGAACGTTCATATCCAGGGTCATAAAATAAACGTTAACAATTTTTTAAAGAATTGAAATTATACAAAGTATGTTTTTATATAATGGGATTAAATTAGAAATCAATATAGAAAGATAACAGGAATATAGTACGGTGCCTAAGTGGCTCAGTTGGTTAAGCATCCGAATTTGGCTCAGGTCATGATCTCCCAGCTTGTGGGTTCAAACCCATCAGGCTCTCTGATGATAGCTCAGAGATTGGAGCTTGTTTCCCATTCTGTGTCTCCCTCTCTCTCTGCCCCTCCCCAAATTGTGCTCTGTCTCTAAAAAAAATGTTTTAATGTTTTATTTTTGAGAGAGAGAGAGAGAGAGAGAGAGCATGAGCAGGGAGGAGCAGAGAGAGGAAGACACAGAACTGGAAGCTGGCTCCAGGCTCTGCACTGTCAGCACAGAGCCCAAGGTGGGGTTCGAACTCACTACTGTGAGATCATGATCTGAGCTGAAGTTGGAGGCTTAACCGATTGAGCCACCCAGGTGCCCCACAAATAAAAATATTTTATAAAAAATAGGAATATAGTCAATAATACTGAAATAACTTTGTATGGTGACAAAAAGTAACTACACTTATCATGGTGAGCATTTCATAATATATATATACTGGTGACTCTTGAACAATATAGGTTTGAACTGCATGGGTCCACTTACACAAGGATTTTTTTCAACATATGCTGAAAAACATTTTGGAGATTTGCCATAATTTGAAAAAACTCAAAGAAGAACTGCATAGCCTAGAAAAACTAAAAAAAAAAATTAAGAAGTTAGGTATGTCATAAATATAAAACATATGTAAATACTTGTCTGTTTTATCATTTACTACTATATAATACACACAAATCTATTATAAAAAGTTAAAATTTATCAAAACTTAAGCACACACTTACAAATTATATATGGTGTCATTTGCAGTCTAGATAAATGTAAGCAAATGTAAAGATAAAGGATTAAATCATAACTGCATAAAATTAATTGTGGTCCATATTGCTACTGTGACAATCTCATAGCCACCTCCTGTTGCTCTCGTGGTGAACTCAAGTATTGCAAGTACCTACTTAAAACACCATGTGACACTAATCACCACAGTGTGAGCAGTTGATTTCTCTAGTAAATTGCATGTATTGTAGTAAAGAGTGATCTATCATGGTTCTCACATATTTTTTATTGTGTTTAGTGAAATATCATAAAACTTGAGTAACACAAAGTGCCACTAGTGATGCTGGAAGTGCTACCAAGAAGCAGAGAAAAGTCATGAGGTTTTAGGAAAAAGGTGAATTGCTTGATATATACCAGAGATTAAGATTACCAGCTGTGGTTGTCTATCATTTCAAGATAAATGAATCTGGTTAAGGACCATGGGAAAAAAAGAAAAGGAAATTCATTAAGTTGTTGCTGCAGTTATACCAGCAGGTATGAAAACTTTGCACTTTGTGCAAAATATCTTTTTACCTCATATTGAAAATGTAGCTTTTATGTGAGTGCAGGACTGCTAAAGAAAGGCCTACCTATAAGCCTCTAACATGATTCCAGAAAAGTGAAGTCATTATATGACAACTTAAAGCAAAAAGGTGAAGGATCTAAACCTGGAGAATTTAATGCCAGCAAAGGTTTGATAATTTTAGAAAGAGGTTTGGCTTAAAAAATATCAAGGTAACAGAAGAAGTAGCAGGTAAGTACCTAGACACCACTGAAATAATCATAGAGGAGAAACCATATCTACCTGAACAGGTTTTTAATGAAGACAAAGTGCCTTTTTCTGGAAAAAAAAAAAATGCCACAAAGGACATTTATTAGTAAGAAACAGAAGTGAGCACCAGGATTTAAGGCAGGAAGAGATAGGCTAACTCTACTGTTTTGTACAAATGTAGTCAGGTTTATGATCAGGACTGCCCTTATCTATAAAGTTGCTAACCCCCAAGCCTTGAAAAGATAAACACCAGCTGCCAGTCTTTTGGTTATTCAACAAGAAGACCTGGACAATGAGAACCCTTTTTCTGGATTGGTTCCATCAATGTTTTGTCCCTGAAGTCAGGAGTACCTTGATAGTAAAGGACTGCCTTTTACAATCCTTTTGAGGGACACCTGGATGGCTCAGAAAATTAAGCATCCAACTTTGGCTCAGGTCCTGATCTCGAGGCTTGTGAGTTCAGGCCCGCATCGGGCTCTATAGGGACAGCTCAGAGCCTGGAGCCTGCTTCCCAATTGTGTCTCTCCCTCTCTCTCTGCCCCTCCCTCTCTCAAAAATAAACAAACAAAAAAAATTAAGTTAGGGGCGGTTGGGCGGCTCAGTCAGTTAAGCGTCCGACTTTAGCTCAGGTCATGATCTCACTGTTCATGGGTTTGAGCCCCGCACTGGGCTCTGTGCAGATAGCTCAGAGCCTGGAGTCTGCTTCAGATTGTGTGTCTCCCTCTCTCTCTCTGCCCCTCCCCTGCTCACGCTCTGTCTCTTTCTGTCTCTCAAAAATAAATAAATGTAAAAAAAAAATTTTATTAAAATAAAGTAAAAAATAAAAATAAAAACTTAAATTTTTTTTTTAATGTTTATTATTTATTTTTGAGAGAGACAGACAGACACAGCATGAGCAGGGGAGGGGCAGAGATAGAGGGAGACACAGAATCCCAAGCAGGTTCCAGGCTCTGAGCTGTCAGCATAGAGCCCAACGTGGAGCTCAAACTCACGAACCGTGAGATCACAACATGCACTGACGTCAGTTGCTTAACAGACTGAGCCACTCAGGTGCCCCTAAAATAAAATTTCTTTTCATGTTGGGCCAATGCCCCTGGCCAGCCAAAATCTGATGAGTTCAACACCAAAGGCATCAAAGTGGTCTACGTGCCCCCAAATACAACTCCAATTCAGCCTCTAGATCAGGGGTCATAAAGGACCATCAAGGCTCATTATGCAGTACTCTATGGAAAAGACTGTCAACATTAAGGAAGAGAACCTCAATAGAGAGCACATCGTGAATATCTGGAAGGATTATACCACTGAAAATGCCATTGTTCTTATAGGAAAAGCCATGAAAGCCATCAAGCCCCAAACGACAAATTCCTGTTGCAGAAAACTATATCCAGATCCTGTGTGTGACTTCACAGGATTTACGACAGGACCGATCAAGGAAATCATTGTGGATATGGCAAAAAAGGCTGGGGCAGGGGGTAAAGGGTTTCACGATATGTTTCTTGGAGAAATTCAAGAGCTAAGTGACACCACGTAAGAGGAATTAACAGAAGACAACTATATGGAGATGAGTGCTTCCGAACCAATATCAGATGCAGTAGTTCCAGAAAACAAATTGAAGTTAGACAATCTGGCAGAAGGGTTCCAATTATTCAAGACTACTTTTGACTTCATTTATGACATGGACCCTTGAATGATACAAGCACTAAAACAAAGCAAATGGTGGAAGAAGGATTGGTACCATATAGAAACATTTTCAGGAAAACAAAAGAGCCTGACAGAAATTATGATGTATTTCTATAAAGTTATACTGAGTGTACTGCCTCTCCTGCCTCCCCTTCTACCTCCTCCACCTCTTCTGCCTCTGCCACCCCTGAGACAGCAAGACCAAACCTCCCTCTTCTCCTCAGCCTATTCAATGTGAAGATGATGAGAATAAAGACCTTTATGATGATCCCCTTCCACTTAATGAATAGTAAATAATCATCATGCTGTAGTGTTAATAAACTTATCTGTTGTGTATGTGTGTATCTTTGTATGAATAACTGTACAGAAAGAACTGTATGGGAGTCTCCTGGGTGGCTCAGTCAGTTAAACATTCGACTTCAGCTCAGGTCATGATCTCACAGTTCGTGGGTTCGAGCCCCACGTCGGGCTCTGTGCTGACAGCTCGGAGCCTGAAGCCTGCTTCAGATTCTGTGTCTCCCTCTCTCTGTGCCCCTCCCCCACTCATGCTCTGTCTCTGTCTCTCTCAAAAATACACACACACACACAAAAGAACTGTATGGGATGTTTTTGTGTCATTAGCAGCAGCAGTGTTTAAGTATTGATCATGTAGAACAAACATCATATGCAAGGCTTGTATGGAAATAGCCTATCCCTACACAATCATAAGGTAAGTGATATTTAATATAAAATTAATAATGTGTTAGTTTTCTATTTTATAATTTTACCTTCAACATTAATGTATAGTATATACATCTCTCTCTCCCCCTCACCCCTAAATTGGAGAAACTGTATATCAGCCTATCATCACAGGTAAGTGGGTTTTTTTAATGTAACAATGTTTCCAATACTGTATTTTGAATATACTGTGATACTGTATGCCACAAAAATTTTATAACAGGGGTGCCTGGGTGGCTCAATTGGTTAAAGGTCCTACCCTTGATTTTGGCTCAGGTCATGATCTCATGGTTTGTGCATTTGAGCCCTTTATAGGGCTTTGTGCTAACATCATGGAGCCTGCTTGGAATTCTCTCTCTCTCTCTCTCTCTCTCTCTCTCTCTCCCTCTCTCTCAAAATAAATAAACTTAAAAAATTTTTTATAACCATTCATTAGTGTACAGGCTACCATGAAGCAATCAAGTGGATTACACTAGGCTACCATGAAAAGCAATTATACTGTTTCTTTGTTACCAATGCATGAATAAATGTGAATCTCTTCTTCACATTACCTTTTCATTTTTGATTTCTTGTGGTGAGTAATACATAGAATATCTACAGTGTTTTGCATCATGTAAAACAATATTCATGTAGGTACTGACAATTTATTTTGTAAACAGATGATATAAACTTACAGTACCATTAAATACAGTACAGTACTGTAAATGTATTTTCTCTTCCTTATTAATTTCCTTTTTTTTCAACTTTTTTTTTTTTAAGCAAACTATACCCCCAACGTGGTGCTCAAATTCACAATTCCAAGATCAAGAGTCGCATGCTCAGGGCGCCTAGGTGGGGTTTGTTAAGCATCCAACTCTTGGTTTCAGCTCAGATCACAATCTCGAGGTGTTTTGAATTCAAGCCCCCCATTGAGCTCTGCACTGGCAGCATGGAGCGTGCTTGGGATTCTCTGTTTCCTCTCCCTCTGCTCCTCCCCCACTCGCACTGTCTCTGTCTCTGTCTCTCTCAAAATAAATAAACTTAAAAAAAATAAAAGAGTTGCATGTTTTACTCACTGAGCCAAGCCATGTGCCCCCCCTGATAATTTTGAGGGGGGCAGGGGCAGCAAGAGACGGGGACAGAGGATCTAAAGCAGGCACTATGCTGAGAGCAGCAAGCCCAGTGTGGGGCTTGTACTCACGAACTGCGAGATCATGACCTGACCCAAAGTCAGACACTCAACCAACTGAGCCTCCCAGGCACCCCTCCTTATAATTTTCTTAATAACATTTTTTCTCTAGCTTACTTTATTATAAGAATACAGTATATAACACATATACAAAATATGTGTTAATTGACTTTTTATTATCAGTAAGGCCTCCGGTGAACAGTAGGCTATTAGTAGTTAAGTTTCAGGGTAGTCAAAAGTGTAAGTGGGTGTGCCTGGGTGGCTCAGTCGGTTAAGCAACCGACTTCAGCTCAGGTCATGATCTCACAGTCCATGAGTTCGAGCCCCGCGTCGGGCTCTGTGCTAATAGCTCAGAGCCTGGAGCCTGCTTCAGATTCTGTGTCTCCCTCTCTCTCTGACCCTCCCTCGTTCATGCTCTCTCTCTGTCTCAAAAATAAACATTAAAAAAAATTTTTTTTTAAAAAGTGTAAGTGGATTTTTGACTGTGCAGAGGTAGGCACCCCTAACCCTGTGTTGAAGGATCAACTGTCAAATCACTATGTTGTACACCTGAAACTAATAATATATTATATGGCAACTATACTTCAATGAAATTTTTTTTTAAAAAAAGGAAAATCTCCAAACTCTTGGAGAGTTTAAAACAGAAAAACAATAGGGAAAAATCACTGAAGCCAAAAGTTGGTTTTCCGAAGAATTAATAAGAAAGATAAACCTCTACCAAGACAGACAAAGAAAAAAACAAAGACACAAATTACCAATTTTAGGAATGAAAGAGGTAGTATCACTACAGACCATGTAAACATTAAAAGGATTATGAAGAATGATTACATATACTTCTACACACACAAATTTGATTAAATGAATGAATCTCTCAAACACTCAAACTACTAAAACTCACCAAAGATTAAATAAGTAACCCAAATATTTCTAAATTTATTAAAGAAATTAAATATGTAGTTAAGGAGCACTGGGTGGCTCAGTCAGTTAAGCCTCCCACTCTTGATTTTGGCTCAGGTCATGACCTCTCAGATTTGTTAGATCAAGCCCAGTGTCAGGCTCAGTGCAAAGCACAGGTCTGCTTGGGATTCTCTCTCTTCCCTTTCTGCACCCTCCCCCACTTGTTCAAGCTCTCTCTTTCTCTCTCAAAATAAATAAACTTTTAAAAAATTTTTAAATAAAATGCAAAAAAAAAAATTAAAAACGGTGCAGTTAAAAATCTTCTGAAAAATAAATCTCCAAGAACAGACGGTTTCCCAGGCATATTCTTCCAAACGTTTAAAGAATAAATGGCACCAGTATTGTACAATTTCTTCCAGAGAACAGAAGTGGGAGAAACACTTCCATGCTCATGTTATGAGGCAAGCACTACCGGGTTACTAAAACCAGACAAAATCAGATAAAGGAAAGAAGAGAAAGAAGGAGAGAAGAAAACAGACCAATATCCCTCATGAACACAAATACAAGAATTCTCATCAAAATGTCTGCATACTGAATCCAGAATAATATACCACAACAAAGTGGGCTTTATCCTGTGAATGCAAGGCTGGTTCAATATTTGAAAATCAATCTATATAATCCACCATATTAATAGTCTGGATTTAAAAAAATATCATACCAATTGATATAGAAAAAAGCATTTGACAAAATACAACATCCATTTATGATAAAAATAAATAAATAAAAAAGAATCTCTTAGCAAGTTAGAAATAGAAAGGAATTTCTTGAGCCTGATAAAGGGTATTATCTATAAAAACCCTCCAGCCAACATCATACCAACTGATGAAAGATTCAATGCCTTCCTTCTAAGATCCAGAAAAAAGCAAGAATATATACTTTCACTACTGATATTCAATATTTTCCTGGAAACCTTAACTGGTGCCACATGGCAAGAAAAACTGATACAAAGTCTATAGATTGTGGGGCACCTGGGTGGCTCAGTCGGTTAAGCGGCCAACTTCGGCTCAGGTCATGATGCTGCGGTCCATGAGTTCGAGCCCCGCGTCAAGCTTTGTGCTGACAGCTCAGAGCCTGGAGCCTGTTTCGGATTCTGTGTCTCCCTCTCTCTCTGGCCCTCCCCCATTCATGCTCTGTCTCTCCCTGTCTCAAAAATAAATAAAATGTTAAAAAAAAAAAAAATTCAAAGTCTATAGATTGAAAAGGAAGAAATACAATTATCACTTTTGAAAGGTGGCATGACTGTCTACATAGAAACTCCCAAGGAGGGGCGCCTGGGTGGCGCAGTCGGTTGAGCGTCCACGATCTCGCGGTCCGTGAGTTCGAGCCCCGCGTCGGGCTCTGGGCTGATGGCTCAGAGCCTGGAGCCTGTTTCCGATTCTGTGTCTCCCTCTCTCTCTGACCCTCCCCCGTTCATGCTCTGTCTCTCTCTGTCCCAAAAATAAATAAACGTTGAAAAAAAAATAAATAAATAAAAGAAAAAAGAAGAAACTCCCAAGGAATTTACAAAAAAATGCTAGAACTACTAAGTGCATTTAGCAAGGAGTTGGTGACAGGTCAACATACAGAAATCAGTATTTCTTTATATTAGCAATGTATAAGTGGAAACTGAAATTTTTAAAAATAACCAATTATAAAAACTTCAAAAAAGCAAAATATGTTAAGTATGAGTCTAACAAAACATGTACAGGATCTATATGCTGAAAACTACAAAAAAAGTGATGAAAGAAATCCAGAAAGACCTAAATTAATAGAGATACCTACTATATTCACAGATTCAAGACTCAACACAGTAAAGATTTCAATTTTCCCAAAACTGATATATAGGTTTAATACCAGTCAAATTTCAGTAGAATTTTACTGTATTTTATTTTTAAAATTTTATTTTAGAGAGAGAGCACAAGAGTGAGGGAGGAGTGGCAAAGAGATAGAAAGAATCTCAAGCAGGCTCCACACTCAGCATGGAGCCCAACAAAGGGCACGATCCCACAACCCTGGATCATAACCTAAGCTGAAATCAGGAGTTGGACGCTCAACCAACTCAGCCACCCAGGCACCCTTACAATTTTTTTTAATATAGATAATCTAATTCTAAAAGGAAGTGGAACAGCTAAAATAATTCTGAGAGATAATAAAGTTAGAAGAATAACACTAAGTGATTTTAAGACTTACTATAAATACAGTAATCAAGACAGTGTGGTAATGGTAATGGGATAAATACATAAATCAATAGAACAGAGAATCTAGAAACAGATCCACACAAATATGGTCAACTGATTTTTGATAAAGATGTAAAAGCAATTCAGTGAAAAAAGAACAGTCTTTTCAACATATAGGGCTGGACACTGAACATCTATATGAAAAAAAAAAAAGAATCTTGACCTAAACTTCACCTTTCGCACAAAAACTAATTCAAAATAAACTACAGACTAAATACAAAAGGTAAAAGTATAAAATGTTTAGATTAAAACACTGAAAATCTTTGTAACCTGGAGTTAGGCAAAGCATTTTTAGCTATGTCACCAAAAGCACAATCCATAAAAAGAAGAAACTGGTAAGTTGGACTCCATTAATATTTAAAAAATATTTGCTCTACCAAAGATACCACTAAAAAGATGTAAAAACAAGTCACAGAGTAGGAGAAGATACCTGCAAAACACATATCCAACAAAGGACTTGTATCCAGAACACATAATGAACTCTCAAAACTCAAAATAAGAAAACAAACAATTCAATTCAAAAATAGGCAAAAGAGGGGCACCGGGGTGGCTCCATCAGTTAAGAGTCCAACTTCATCTCAGGGCATAATCTCAAGGGTCGTGAGTTTGAGCTCCACACTAGGCTTTCCACTGTCAGCACAGAGCCCACTTCAGCTCATCTGTTTCCCTCTCTCTCTCTGCCCCTCCCCTGTGCTCACTCTATCTCTCTCTCTCTCTCAAAAATAAACAAATAGGCAAAAGATCTGGACATCTCTCTAAAGAAAATATGCAAATGACAAGTAAGCACATGTAAAGATGTTCAACACCATTAGCTCTTAGGGAAATCCAAATTAAAACTAAGATGAGATACTACCACATACTAAAGAGAATGAATAAAATTAAAAAATATTGACAATAACAAGTGCTAGTGAGGATACAGAACAACTGGGACTTTCATGTGTTGATGGTATGAATGCAAAATGGTACAGGCATTCTGGAAAAGCATCTGGCAGTTTCTTACAAAGTTAAACATACACTTACCATATTACCAAGCAATCCTACTCCTGGGATTTCTCCCTAGGGAAATGAAAACTTATGTTACACAAAAACCTAGTTATCAACGCCTATAACAGCTCTGTTCTTAATTGCCAAAAACAACCTAAACTGGAAACAACCCAAATGTCCTTTAACAGGTAAATGGATAAACAAATTGTGGTACACCCATACAAAACCAGTCAGTAATAAGAAAACAAACAAACAAACACTAGATACATGCAACAATTCAGAGAAAAGACCAAAGGCACTATGTTGAGTCAAAGAAGCCAATCTAGGGGCGCCTGGGTAGCTCAGTTGGTTAAGCATCTGACTCTTGGTTTCAGCTCACTCAGGTCATGATCTAATGGTTCGTGGGTTTGAGCCCCGCATCGAGCTCCGCACTGTCAGTGCACAGCCTGCTTGGGATTCTCTCTCTCTGCTTGTCTCTGGCCCTTCCCCGCTTGTACTCTCTCTCTCAAAATAAATAAATAAACTTAAAAAAGATTTTTTTTAATTAAAAATAAAAAGCCAATCTAGAAAGATTACACCCTATAATAATGGAGAATGGTGGTTTCCAGGTTATAAAGTTGTGACTATAAGAAATGACATGAGGGAGATTTTGGGGGTGATGGAATTGTTTGTATCCTGATTATAGTACTAGTTACACAAATCTATGCGTTAAAATGCAAAGAACTGTACATGAAAGGAAAACAGTTAACATTTCTACTGTGTGATCTTTTCTAAATTTTTTTAAATTAAGGGAATAAAGAGAAGAGGAAGAACAAGCGAAAGAGACTAAGAAGTAGTTGCCATGAAGTAAGAGAAAAACTAAGAGAATGTGGTATCCTGGAAACCTTGTGAAGAAAATAAATCAAGGGTAAGAGAGTGATCAAATACTATACTGATAGTACTACTACTGATCAGTACTACTGATAGTCATATTAGACAAGGACTGAGAAATACAATTAGCAATGTAGAGGTCATTCGTGACTTTGATGAGGACAGACTGTGAACAGTATAGTCAGCACTGGCTGAAATGGGTTTAAGAGAAAATAAGAAAGAAATTGGGAGTTAACAAGTATAGAAACCTCTTAAAGTTTTGCTATAGAGGATAGTAAAGAAACAGAACAATAGCTGAGAGAAGTTAGCAGAATTTAAAAAAGGTTTTCTTTAAGAGGCAAGAAATAAAAGTATGTTTATCTGATAATGGGAATATCCAAGAGAATGAAGTCAATGATGCAGTCCAAATCATTTTGCATACAGCTTTTTCAGCACTTACACTATTAACTATTTGTTTACAAACACACCCACACACACACCCCATATGGTAACCAAAAAGTCCGGAAGCACAGGCAAATATACCTGTCATGAAGGACTTCTTCAATCTTAAATATGTATATATATTTAAGACTTCACAGGTATCATACACATACTGCAAATATACGTACTCATACTGACTACGAGCTCCCTAAGGACAGCTATTATGTCTTACTCATCTCTGCAGTCCTAGTAGCTAGGGGAATATATGGAACACAACAGTATTCAATTAAAAATATTTACTAAATGGCTGAAGTATGTAGTAAGTGAGTCAGACTTTTAAAAAAAGGGGGGGGGGGATTCAACTCTATTGGCCAACTCTATGGTAAATCAACTTACTTTCCTATGAATATCCAATATAGCACAAATTAATTTCCCTACTTCCCTTCCCACTCCTGACCTACCACATGATCATCCTTGGTCCTACACCACCACCTTTCTGGGATTAACTATGAATTTAGCTGAATTTTTCTGAGTTTTCATTGCTGTAAAATAGAGTCCTTGGGCATAAATGACAAATTCTGGATAAGATGATGTCATCTTTAACCAAAGAAGATGAACATTATCAACTTCAAAAAGTTAAATATTATACCTAAAACCTAAATTCTGTGAGAAATCCTAATTCAAAACATGGCTAAACTTTCTATGTAGATACCAGTTTACATGAAATTTCATATTAATTCAAGAAATATTTTTCCTATATAAACTCAACTCCAATTGCCACAAAGAAAAGGGGAAAAATACATATATATATTGCAACTTGCCAGCTTCACTAGTAAATGTACAATTACCATCATAGGAAAGGTTCCTGCTTTGCAGAACTCTACTGTGCATTCAAAATAGTTCTAAGAAGGGCCTCTAATCTGTTCCATTGTTAGTCAAGTGGTTTATACATGCAGAAAAAAAGAAAAGAAAATCAGTTAGATGTATATAATATGGAAAGGAAAAAATGGGGACAGAAGAAATCACCTCAACAGCTCTTACTTTTCTACTTTCCAAAAATCCTTTCTAATTATTACTCTTTTCTCATCCCTCCCTCCCAAAAGAAAAAAAAAAGCCAGGACCCTTGCCAAACCCCATAAAAACCCTTAGGCCTCTCTCAAGCATGCAAATGTAATTTTCTACCCAGACAACACACTCCCTTTTTAATGAACTCCAAAAACAATCTGTGAATGCCCACAGAAGAGAAAAGAGGAAAATTGCAATGAAAGAAAATACAAACAGAGAGATGTGGGGGAGGGTCAAGATGGATATGGCAAGTCCAGAGTTTAAATAGACATAAAAGATAATGAAGGTGAAGGGACTGTAATCAAACAAAATGGTCTGCAGGCTGTCATTTTATACAAATTAGAGTCAGAGAAATATATGAATATTCACTTGAATAAAAATCATTCATTACAGGAGTAGTCCTTCAAGTAAAAAGATCCCTGTCAAGGCCCAATGTGGCTGTCACTCTTTGTTCCATTTTGTAATTAAAAAACAAAACAAAATAATTGTGTACAGACAAAAAAGGGAAAAAATAATTTTACATAGGCACCCACCTCAAGAGCAAAAGCAAGTTTCTTCATGATATAACCAAATACTTTGTCAAAATTAGATATTCAAAGAATGTTAATAAATGACAAGAGACACTTCAAGTCAGTCACATGATTCATGATCCCTCCAGATGCACATTATGATTCAGCTTTGAACAGTAAACAGAGTAGGCCACAGGGTTGGGTGGGAGGACTTAGAAAAACACAATGCAGGAAAGGTTGTCAAAATGAAAACTGTCTTCTTGCCTTGCAATTTGAAGAGAAGTTTTATTGGGGAAAAAAAAAACAGCTTTAAACCAATTTAAGCTGAAATAATTACAACATTTTACAATCTAACCTCTTAATGATGAATAGAATTCTTCTCCCTGCTTAAGGATCAAATTGGTTGGGCTCTACACTTGTCTGGCACCATGCTGTGGGCTATTTCCTTTAATATATAACCAATCAAAGATGTATTCAGGCTTTTGTGAGATCCAAAGCTTTGCTAACTGCATATTCTAGAGCATCATGAAGTTTCCTCTAAAAGAAGCAGACAAAGCTATACACAGTGATAGCCTCCCTTGGACAGCTAATGTTCAGTGGCCCCTCTTTTCTCAAAGGTAGACACTGAACCCTTTTATGATACATCAAATAGACACTTTTTCTTATAATACTTACAGCACTTGTCCTGTAATATTTATACTAACTTTTTCTCCTGTCAATTTGTATCAACATACCACAAGATCACAGCTGCTTGGGAGAATGACAAAAGAAAACAAACTCTTCAAAATACCTAATTGTTAAAAACACAGTCATCTCCAAGTACTAACTAAAAGATAATACTACTTTATCAGACTTAATGATAAATGTCATCAGCTGAATATACAATTTAGCATAGATCTTTACAGAGCAACTATGCCCACATAAGGTATACATAAACCCTACACCATATTGTTAAATTTATGATTTATAGGTAAGAGTAGTGTTACATATTGGTACACATTACATATATAAATCAAAGATTTTAGGTATGGGGTTTCTGGCTGGCTCAGTCAGTGGAATGTGCACCTCTTGATCTTGGGGTTGTGAGTCTGAGTCCCATGTTGGGTATACAGATTACTTAAAAATAAAAAAAAAAACATTTAAGGTGAAAGAATGTATTAACAGTATTACAGGAGTTAAATCTTGCTTTCATTTATTTATAACAGATGTATTCATTGTTGGGAGACAGGGAGAGACAGAGCACGAGCAGGGGAGGGACAGGAGAGAAGGAGATACAGAATCTGAAGCAGGCTCCAGGCTCTGAGCTGTCAGCACAGAGCCCAACGCGGGGCTCAAACTCACGAACCATAAGATTATGACCTGAGCAGAAGTCGACTGTTTAACTGACTGAGCCACTTAGGTGCCCCCAAAGGATACCGTTTAAAACTGCACCACAGAGGTGCCTGGATGGCTCAGTTGGTGGAGCCTACAACTTTTTTTTTTTAAGTAGGCTTCACATCCAGCAAAGAGCCCAACATGGGGCCTGAACCCACCATCCTGAGATCAAGACCTGAACTGAGATCAAGAGTTAGACACTTAACTGCTGAGCCACCCAGGTGCCCCTGGAATGTGTGACTCTTGATCAAAGGGCTGTGGGTTCAAGCCCCACATTGGGTATAGAGATTACTTAAAAATAAAATATTCTTAAAAATTAAAAATAAAATAAAACTGACAAACCACAAGTAAAAAACAAAGTTAAAACAAGATTATTGTGGGCATGATAAAAACCACAAACATAAAGATAACCACTAGATTAAAAAAAACAAAAAACCAAAAAAAAAAATTTCATATGCCAAAAGAAATCTTAAAAGAATAACAAAGGCATAGGAAAAAAGCTCCCAGGAAATAATAATACAGCAGTAATTAAAACATAAAATAATAATAAAACAGCATTTGGATCAAATATGCCAGTCATATTAATAAGTGGAGATGGGCTTAATTCACTTGAAAGAGATTTTCAACTGGCTCCTAAGAAAATTTAATCTATGTTGTATATAAGAGATACACCTAAAATGCAGAGATTTAGAGATACTCTTTAAAAAAGGAATAAAGAGTGCCTGCATGGCTAGGTCGGTTAAGCATCCAACTCTTGATCTTGGCTCAGGTCGTGATCTTACAGTTTGTGGGTTTGAACCCCACATGGGGCTCTGCACTGGCAGTGTGGAGCCTGTTTGGGGTTCTCACTCTTCCTCTCTCTCTGCACCTCCCCCACATACGCTTTCTTTCTCAAAATAAATAATAAATAAATAAACAAATGGGATAAACAAAGATATAAGAAAATGGAAACAATACAAAAGCAACCCTATTATGAGACAAGGTAGAATTAGGCTAAAATTATTAAATAAAACAAAGCAGGATATTTTATAATGTTAAAAGTCAATGGGTGCCTGGGTGGCTCAGTTGGATGAGCACTGGCTTTGATCTTGGCTCAAGTCATATCTCACTGATCCCATCGGGCTCTGCACTGACAGTACAGAGCCTGTTTGGAATTCTCTCTCTCCCTCTCTCTGTCTCTCTCCCCAACTCATGCTCTCTCTTTTGCTCTCTCTCTCTCTCTCTCTCTAAAATAAAAAAAAAAATTTTTAAACATTAAAAGCCAAAATTAAAAATGAAGACAAAACCCACCTATATAAAAATGAAGACAAAACCCACCTATATAAACCAGAAACACCATAAGAGTAGATTAAATAACAAATTGATAGAGACCACTACTAGTAGAATGCTTTAACATACCACTCTTAGTAAAAGAGAGGTGAAGTAGACCAACAATAAGAATGCATATAGAAAAATATGATAATATAACCAATAAGATCTCATTAACACAGATGTAGGTATCAATGTAAATAAAACACTGCACTCTGATAACAGAAAATATCCCTTTTTTCTCAAGTGCACATGGAATGTTCACAAAAACTCATCAGAAAACATCAGTAAATTCCAGAAAGTAGTAATATTAAAACAAAATGCTCTGATTTTAAAGCAACAAAATTAAAGAAACAAAATGACCTTTTGACCTAAAAATGAAAAAAGTCTTCTGTTAAGCAACTTAGGAGTGAAACAGGAAATACAAAAAGCAATGATGGGATTTCTGAAAAATAATAACAAAAACACTATGTATCAGAATCTATGGGATCCATTTAAAGCAGTATCCAAAGAAAAAAAATTCATAGCATTACACATCTATATCAATAAAAATAAAATAATGAAAATTAATTAAATTTCCATCCCAAAAGGCTAGAAAAAGAACAAAAAGTAAATGGAAAGAAAACACAGCAAATAATAAAGAGAAGCAGAAATTAATGAAGTAGAGAACAGAAATTAGTTGATGAGATTAATAAATTAAAATCCTGGCTCTTTGAAAAAAAAATGAACAGAATGTAATATAAGAGAAAACTCCTTTACAACAGCAACAAAAAGGACAAAATACTCAGAATAAACTTAAGAAATGTTCGAGTTTGTATAAAGAAACTCATAAAACCTTCTGGAAAGAACAAAAATGCTTGTTCAAAGATGTATCTCACTCTTAGGATATTTCAACATCATCAAGATTTTAGTACTCCCTAAGTTAACATAATTTCATGCAACCTAAATAAAAATACCAACAAACCTTTTCTTCTGGAATAGACAAATTGTATTAAAGTTCCTATGGAAAAAACAGACACAAAAGAATAGCTAAGAAAACACTGAAAAGGGAAAGCTATAAGTAGGTGTTACTACCTGATACATATAAAATACACAAAGCCTTTAAAGATATAACAGCATAGTACTGGCGTATGAGTACACAGAAAGACTAAAGAAATAAATTATCAAGTCCAGAAACTGACTCAAAGTGAAAGTATATGATAAAAGTGGTATTTCAAATCACAAGAGCAAAGATGGAATTTTAAATAAATGATATTGAGTCAAATGGAAAAAAAAAGATAAAATTAGACCTACTTTTCATGCCATATACAATAACAAACTTCAAATGGTGCAGAGATCTAAATGTAGAAGAGCAAAACTATACAATATACAAGTACTAGAAGAAAACATGGGTAGATTTCTCTATAACCAGGATATAAGGAGAAGCTTTTAACTATAAACAAAATCCAGATGAATAAGACAAGACTGTTACACTTGACTACAAAAAAATAAAAAACAACTGTATGGTCCCAAACATCATAAAGTCAAAAGACAAACGACAACAAGCATCTGACTTTGGCTCACGTCATGATCTCACAGTCTGTGAGTTCAAGGACCACATCAGGCTCTGTGCTGACAGCTCAGAGCCTGGAGCCTGCTTCAGATTCTGTGTCTCCCTCTCTCTCTGCCCCTCCCCTGCTCAGGCTCTGTCTCTCTCTGTCTCTCAAGGGTGAATAAACATTAAAAAAAAAAAAAAAAAAAAAGAGGGAAGACAATAAAATCTGGATCTCCTTTTAAAAACTGAGAGAGGGGCGCCTGGGTGGCGCAGTCGGTTGAGCGTCCGACTTCAGCCAGGTCACGATCTCGCGGTCAGTGAGTTCGAGCCCCGCGTCGGGCTCTGGGCTGATGGCTCAGAGCCTGGAGCCTGTTTCCGATTCTGTGTCTCCCTCACTCTCTGCCCCTCCCCCGTTCATGCTCTGTCTGTCTCTGTCCCAAAAATAAATAAACGTTAAAAACTGAGAGAAAAGGTTGGGGAGGAAGATGGCAGCGTAGGAGGATGCTGGGCTCACCGCCTCCTGCTGATCACTTAGATTCCACCCACACCTGCCTAAATAACCCAGAAAACCACCAGAACACTAGCAGAACGGATTTTCCGGAGCCAAGCGCAGACGAGATGCCCACGGAAGAGGGTAGGAAGGGCGGAGAGGCAGTGCGCGCTACAGGGACTGGTGGGAGGGAGCCAGGGCGAAGGGGCAGCCAACCAGCAAAGCACAGCCTCCGAGTCTGGCTTACAAAAGCGGAGGGGCTGGATGGAGGGTGTTCTGACAGCAAGCGGGACTTAACATCTGGAAGGTTATAAGTTAACAGCTCTGCTCAGAGAGTGTGGGAGGGCTGGAGGACAACGGGAGGGAGAGATGTTGAGCCCCGGACAACAGAGCTCAATTTGGCGGGGAACAAAGGCGCTCGCCAGTGCCATCTCCCTCGCCCATCCCCAAGACAAAATCCAAAGGGAACCAGTTCCTGTCAGGTAACTTAATTGCACCCCGCAAACACCCAACACTGTGCTTCTGCGGATCCTTCCCTCCAGCGGCAGGTCTGACTCCTTCCCGGTGCCGCAGGGCCCCTCCTGAAGCGGACAACCAAAGGAAAAGCGAGCTGAGCCTGCCCCTCCCGCCCCTGTGCACCTTGCCGATCCACCCCAGCTAATACGCCAGAACCCAGCACCACAAGCCTGGCAGTGTGCAAGTAGCCCAGACGGGCCATGCCACCCCACAGTGAATACCGCCCCTAGGAGAGGGGAAGAGAAGGTACACACCAGTCTGACTGTGGCCCCAGCAGTGGGCTGGGGGCAGACATCAGGTCTGACTGTGGCCCCGCCCACCAACGCAAGTTATTCAAGACAGCACAGGGGAAGTGCCCTGCAGTTCCACACCATTCCAGGGACCATCCAAAATGATGAAACAGAAGAATTCCCCTCAAAAGAATCTCCAGGAAATAACGAGAGCTAATGAACTGATCAAAAAAAATTTAAACAATATAACAGAAAGTGAATTTAGAATGATAGTCATAAAATTAATCGCTGGGCTTGAAAACAGTATACAGGACAGCAGAGAATCTATTGCTACAGAGATCAAGGGAGTAGGAACAGCCAGGAGGAGCTAAAAAATGCTATAAAAGAGCTGCAAAATAAAATGGAGACAACCACAGCTCGGATTGAAGAGACAGAGAAGACAATAGGTGAACTGGAAGATAAAATTATGGAAAAAGAAGAAGCTGAGAAAAAGAGAGATAAAAAATCCAGGAGTATGAGGGGAAAATTAGAGAACTAAGTGATGCACTAAAGAGAAATAATCTACGCGTAATTGGTATTCCAGAGGAGGAAGAAGAGGGAAAAGGTGTACTTGAAGAAATAATAGCTGAGAACTTCCCTGATCTGGGGAAGGAAAAAGGCACTGAAATCCAAGAGGCACAGAGAACTCCCTTCAGATGTAACTTGAATCGATCTTCTGCACGACATATCATAGTGAAACTGGCAAAATACAAGGATAAAGAGAAAATTCTGAAAGCAGCTAGGGATAAACGTGCTCTAACATATAAAGGGAGACCGATAAGACTCGTGACCGATCTCTCTACTGAAACTTGGCAGGCCAGAAAGGAATGGCAGGAGATCTTCAATGTGATTAACAGAAAAAATATGCAGCTGAGAATCCTTTATCCAACAAGTCTGTCATTTAAATAGAAGGAGAGATAAAGGTCTTCCCAAACAAACAAAAACTGAAGGAATTCATCACCACTAAACCAGCCCTACAGGAGATCCTAAGGGGGATCCTGTGAGACAAAGTACCAGAGACATCGCTACAAGCATGAAACCTACAGACATCACAAACTCTAAACTCATATCTTTCTATAATAAAACTGAATATAAATGGACTAAATGTGCCAACCAAAAGACATAGGGTATCAGAATGGATAAAAAAACAAGACCCATCTATTTGCTGTCTACAAGAGACTCATTTTAGACCTGAGGACACCTTCAGATTGAGAGTGAGGGGATGGAGAACTATCTATCATGCTACTGGAACTCAAAAGAAAGCTGGAGTAACCATACTTATATCAGAAAAACTAGACTTTAAATTAAAGGCTGTAACAAGAGATGAAGAAGGGCATTATATAATAATTACAGGGTCTATCTATCAGGAAGAGCTAACAATTATAAATGTCTATGCGCCAAATATGGGAGCCCCCAAATATATAAAACAATTACTCACAAACATAAGCAACCTTATTGATAAGAATGTGGTAATGCAGGGGACTTTAACAGCCCACTTACAGAAATGGATAGATGATCTAGACACATGGTAAATAAAGAAACAAGGGCCCTGAATGATATATTGGATCACATGGACTTCACAGATATATTTAGAACTCTGCATCCCAAAGCAACAGAACATACTTTCTTTCGAGTGCACATGGAACATTCTCCAAGATAGATCACATTCTGGGTCACAAAACAGCCCTTCTTAAGTATACAAGAATTGAGATCATACCATGCATACTTTCAGACCACAATGCTACGAAGCTTGAAATCAACCACAGGAAAACGTCTGGAAAACCTCCAAAAACATGGAGGTTAAAGAACACCCTACTAAAGAATGAATGGGTCAACCAGGTAATTAGAGAAGAAATTAAAAAATATATGGAAACAAAAGAAAATGAATATACAGGATTCTAAACGCTTTGGGATGCAGCAAAGGCAGTCCTAAGAGGAAAATACATTGCAATCCAGGCCTATCTCAAGAAACAAGAAAAATCCCAAATACAAAATCTAACAGCACACCTAAAGGAAATAGAAGCAGAGCAACAAAGACACCCCAAACCCAGTAGAAGAAGAGAAATAATAAAGATCAGAGCAGAAATAAACAATATAGAATCTAAAAAAACTGTAGAGCAGATCAATGAAACCAAGAGTTGGTTTTTTGAAAAAATAAACAAAATTGATAAATCTCTAGCCATGCTTCTCAAAAAGAAAAGGGAGATGACCCAAATAGATAAAATCATGAATGAAAATGGAATTATTACAACCAATCCCTCAGAGATACAAGCAATTATCAGGGAATACTATGAAAAATCATATGCCAACAAACTGGACAACCTGGAAGAAATGGACAAATTCCTAAACACCCAAACGCTTCCAAAACTCAATCAGGAGGAAATAGAAAGCTTGAACAGACCCACAACCAGTGAAGAAATTGAATCGGTTATCAAAAATCTCCCAACAAATAAGAGTCCAGGACCAGATGGCTTCCCAGGGGAATTCTACCAGATGTTTAAAGCAGAGATAATACCTATCCTTCTCAAGCTATTCCAAAAAATAGAGAGAGAAGGAAAACTTCCAGACTCATTCGATGAAGCCAGCATTACTTTGATTCCTAAGCCAGACAGAGACCCAGTAAAAAAAGAGAACTACAGGCCAATATCCCTTATAAATATGGATGCAAAAATTCTCAATAAGATACTAGCAAATTGAATTCAACAGCATATAAAAAGAATTATTCACCATGATCAGGTGGGATTCATTCCTGGATTGCAGGGCTGGTTCAACATTCGCAAATCAATCAACGTGATACATCACATTAATAAAAGAAAAGATAAGAACCATATGATCCTTTCAATCGATGCAGAAAAGGCCTTTGACAAAATCCAACACCCTTTCTTAATAAAAACTCTTGAGAAAGTCGGGATAGAAGGAACATACTTAAAGATCATAAAAGCCATTTATGAAAAGCCCACAGCTAACATCATCCTCAATGGGGAAAAACTGAGAGCTTTCCCCCTGAGATCAGGAACATGACAGGGATGTCCACTCTCACTGCTGTTGTTTCACATAGTGTTGGAAGTGCTAGCATCAGCAATCAGACAACAAAAGGAAATCACAGGCATCAAAATTGGCAAAGATGAAGTTAAGCTTTCACTTTTTGCAGATGACATGATATTATACATGGAAAATCCGATAGACTCCACCAAAAGTCTGCTAGAACTGATACATGAATTCAGCAAAGTTGCAGGATACAAAATCAATGTACAGAAATCAGTTGCATTCTTATACACTAATAATGAAGCAACAGAAAGACAAATAAAGAAACTGATCCCATTCACAATTGCACCAAGAAGCATAAAATACCTAGGGATAAATCTAAGCAAAGATGTACAAGATCTGTATGCTGAAAACTATAGAAAGCTTATGAAGGAAATTGAAGAAGATATAAAGTAATGGAAAAACATTCCATGCTCATGGATTGGAAGAATAAATATTGTTAAAATGTCAATACTACCCAAAGCTATCTACACATTCAATGCAATCCCAATCAAAATTGCACCAGCATTCTTCTTGAAACTAGAACAAGCAATCCTAAAATTCATATGGAACCACAAAAGTCCCCGAATAGCCAAAGTAATTTTGAGGAAGAAGACCAAAGCAGGAGGCATCACAATCCCAGACTTTAGCCTCTACTACAAAGCTGTAATCATCAAGACAGAATGGTATTGGCACAAAAACAGACACATAGACCAATGGAATAGAATAGAAACCCCAGAACTAGACCCACAAACGTATGGCCAACTAATCTTTGACAAAGCAGGAAAGAACATCCAATGGAAAAAAGACAGTCTCTTGAACAAATGGTACAGAGAACTGGACAGCAACATGCAGAAGGTTGAAACTAGACCACTTTCTCACACCATTCACAAAAATAAACTCAAAATGGATAAAGGACCTGAATGTGAGACAGGAAACCATTAAAACCCTAGAGAAGAAAACAGGAAACGACCTCTCTGACCTCAGCCATAGCAATTTCTTACTTGACACATTCCCAAAGGCAAGGGAATTAAAAGCAAAAATGAACTATTGGGACTTCATGACGATAAAAAGCTTCTGCACAGCAAAGGAAACAATCAACAAAACTAAAAGGCAACCAACAGAATGGGAAAAGATATTTGCAAATGACATATCGGACAAAGGGCTAGTATCCAAAATCTATAAAGAGCTCACCAAACTCCACACCCAAAAAACAAATAACCCAGTGAAAAAATGGGCAGAAAACATGAATAGACACTTCTCTAAAGAAGACATCTGGATGGCCAACAGGCACATGAAAAGATGCTCAATGTCGCTCCTCATCAGAGAAATACAAATCAAAACCACACTCAGATATCACCTCATGCCAGTCAGAGTGGCCAAAATGAACAAATCAGGAGACTATAGATGCTGGAGAGGATGTGGAGAAACGGGAACCCTCTTGCACTGTTGGTGGGAATGCAAACTGGTGCAGCCACTCTGGAAAATAGTGTGGAGGTTCCTCAGAAAATTAAAAATAGACCTACCCTATGACCCAGCAATAGCACTGCTAGGAATTTACCCAAGGGATACAGGAGTACTGATGCATAGGGGCACTTGTACCCCAATGTTTATAGCGGCACTCTCAACAATAGCCAAATTATGGAAAGAGCCTAAATGTCCATAACTGATGAATGGATAAAGAAATTGTGGTTTATATACACAATGGAGTACTACGTGGCAATGAGAAAGAATGAAATATGGCCCTTTGTAGCAACGTGGATGGAACTGGAGAGTGTGATGCTAAGTGAAATAAGCCATCCAGAGAAAGACAGATACCATATGTTTTCACTCTTATGTGGATCCTGAGAAACTTAACAGGAACCCATGGGGGAGGGGAAGGAAAAAAAAAAAGAGGTTAGAGTGGGAGAGAGCCAAAGCATAAGAGACTCTTAAAAACTGAGAACAAACTGAGGGTTGATGGGGGGTGGGAGGGAGAGGAGGGTGGGTGATGGGTATTGAGGAGGGCACCTGTTGGGATGAGCACTGGGTGTTGTATGGAAACCAATTTGACAATAAATTTCATACATTAAAAAAAAAAACTGAGAGAAAAAACAAAAACCCTTCTAAACTTGAAGCCAAAAACCCTCAGAAGCCCTTTGAAATACTGAGGGAAAAAATGGGGAAAAGACCTGAACAGACAATTTATAAAGGAAGATACAAAAATGCATTCAATTTTTATTTTTTTAATGCTTATTTTAGAGAGAGAGAGAGAGAGAGAGAGAGAATCCCAAGCGGGGTCCACGCTGTCAGCGCAGAACCCCACTCAGGGCTCTACCTCACGAACCCTGAGATCATGACCTGGGCCGAAATTAAGAGTCAAGAGTCCAACGCTTAACCAACTGAGCCACCCAGGTGCCCCTTCACTCCATTTTTAAAATACAAATTAAAAATATACTGACTACCAGGGAGACTGGCTGGCACAGTTAGAAGAGCATGCCATTCTTGATCTCGGGGTTGTTAAGTTTGAGCCCCACGCTGTGTGTAGAGATTACCTAAAAATAAAATCTTTACAGGTGCCTGGGTGGCTCAGTTAGTTAAGTGTTGGACTCTGGATTTCAGGTCGGCTCATGATCTCACAGTTGATGGGTTCAAGCCCCATGTCTGGCTCTGCGCTGGCAGAGCTCCCTTGCCATTTTCCCCTCCTCTGCTTGTGCCACACACGCTCTTGCTCGCTCTCTCTCAAAATAAACTTAAAAAAAATAAGACAAATATTTAAAAATGTTTAAATATAGTGACTACCATTTCTCACCCATTAGATTGGCAAAAATTAAAAAGTATGACAACATTGGGGCACCTGGGTGGTTCACTACGTCAAGCGTTGAGCGTCCAACTTCAGCTCAGGTCATGGTCTTGCAGTTGGTGAGTTCGAGCCCTGCATCGGGCTCTATGCTGACAGCTAGGAGCCTGGAGCCTGCTTCGGATTCTGTATCTCTCTCTCTCTCTCCTCCTCCCCTGCTCATGCTCTGCCTCTCTCTGTCTCTCAAAAAAAATGTTAAAAATATTTTTTTAATTAAAAATTAAAAAAATTTTAAAAAGTATGACAACGCATTCTATTGCTGAGTCTATGTGGAAATAGGCACTCATAAACTGCTGCTGGGAATGGAAACTGGTATAACCCTTTTGAAGGGGAATTTGGCAATAACTACAAAGCTACATATGCAGTTTTATCCTTTGACCTAGCAATCCCACTAATAAGAATTTATTCTACAATAATACCTACATAATCATGTGCAAGGTTATCTATTGCAGCAAAATAATACCCAGAGGAGATCGACTGAATAAATAGTACTGAATACAGTACTATAACGCATACATAAAGATACTGTGTAGTTGTTTTAAAAAAATCTCTATTAACTGATATGGAGTGATTTCCAGCATATATTGTTAAGTGGAGAAAAAAGCAAATTTCCAAAAAGTATATAAAGTATGCTATTTTTTACTTCTAATAACATGAATGCACCCAGAAGGTACTATGCTAAGTGAAGTAAGTCAGACAAAAAAAGACAAATACCATATGATTTCACTTATATGTGGAATCTAAAAACCAAAATAAACAAACAAATGGAAATGGACTCATAAACACAGAGAACAAACTGGTGGTTGCCAGATGGAGGGTTGTGGGGAAGTTGGGCGAAATAGGTGAAGGGGATTAAGAGGTACAAACTTCGTTATAAAATAAATAAGTCACAGAGATGAAAAGTACAGCACAAAGAATATAGTCGACATCACTGAATTACATTGTATGGTGACAGATGGTGACTACACTTATCATGGTGAGCACTAAATAATGTACATAATTATACAAACAGAATGCTGTCCACCTGAAACTAATATAACGTTATATGTCCACTATATTTCAACAATAAAAAAATTTTTAATAAAAATAAAGCATGCTACTTTTCGTGTGAGAAAAAACTGGGAAATAAAAATACATAAATGTATCTGCTTATTTCTGCAAAAAGAAAAGAGGAAGAATAAACCAGAAGCCAGAGAAATTAATTAACTACAATGGTGAAAGGGATACAGTAAAGGAGAGAGTAACACCCCTTTGAGTATATTTGCATAGTTTTGACTACACAAACATGTTTCTAATGTTCTGCATACTCAAAACATAAAATTAAATCAACAAAGATGGGGGGGGGGGGTAGGAACTATAAAACTGAATGCAAACAGGAAAAAACGACCCCAACAGTATTTCAAAGGGATAACATAATATCTCAGAAAGTTCCCTCAGGCCACTTCTTATTCAATCCCTATCCTACCCCCCTACCTGTTTCAGTGACAACCACTATTCTAATTTTTTTTCCCATAGGTTAGCTTTGCCCACTCTAGAATTTCATACGAATGGAACCATATTGTACATATGATTCTGAAGCTTCTTTTACTTAGCATAATGTTTCTGAAATTTATTTCTCTTGCTGTATATATCAGTAGTTTGTTCCTTTTATTACTATTAGTCTGTTGTATGAATATATCATAGTTTTTGTTATAGCTTTATTCTCCTATTGATATTTCATCCTTCTGATGATATTTCCAGTTTTGTGCTATTATGAAAAAAGTTATTAACACTCATACACAAGGTTTTTGTGGACATATTTTCATTTTTCTTGGTAAATACCTAGCTGTGGAAGTGCTAGCTCATAAGGAGGTATACATGTAGTTTTATAGGAAACTGCCAGACCTTTTTCCAAATTGGTTTGTGCTATTTCCAACAATAACATATGAGAGGAAAGATCTAGTTGCTCCACATCCTCACATTTGGTGTTGTCACCACTGTACTATTCTTATACTTTTGCTATATGTTTGAAATTATTTCAAAATAAATACTTAAAGTAACATTTATTTGTATTTACCTTCTGATCGTTTCATCCTAATAGATACAAAATAGGTACTGCTGCTATTCTCATTTTACAGCAACTTACACAAGGTCACACAGAAAATTGTTGGTATTATCCACTGACCAGTCACTCCACTTCATCCATTGTAAAATCTGACAGTAACCTAAAACCTTCCATTCTACTAGTAATCAGTGCCACCATGCTGGATGTTCAGCATCCATGTGAATAAGCAAATTGAAAATCTACCTTTAAATTCCTTAACTTTGATATTTCCAATGGTCTTATCCTACACTTCATTTCAGCTCCACACTCCCTTGGCTACACTTTAAATCTTATCACTGTCCCAAACTGTTCTACCTTCTGATCACTAAGTTATATATCCCACTTTCTTCTAACTCCTTTACCTCTTGAGTGTTCACTCAATTATTCTATTATAGTTGCTCTATCTCACTTGGATTTTTCAGTCCATTAACTAGTCCACTGATTTTTCTCTACCTATTCTTTAATCCTTTCCTAAGTGCCTGGTACATAGTAATCACTTAATAACGATAAATGAAATTATTATTATCAACCCTCTTAGATTCCTTGGTTCATTATTTTAATGTTTATCTACTTTTGAGACAGAGAGAATGTGTGGCACATGAGCAAGTGGGGAAAGGGCAGAGACAGGGAGACAGGATTTGATGTGGGGCTCAAGATCATGACCTGAGCCAAAGTCAGTCACTTAACTGAGCCACCCAGGCACCCATCCTTGGTTCATTATTTTAATTCCTCTCTTATTATTCTAAAACCTGTTACTCAACTATCTTTATTTGACAACTACCTGGCAAAATCTTAATCCATCACTATCTACCTTCTCTATACCCACACCTACACTGACAGACACTTAAATAAATATCACATAATTAGGTTGACTGTTGCTATTGAAAATTCAGCTTTGCCAATTTTATTTGGGCCCACAACATTGTCAGGCATTCATATTATGTTTTCTTCATCAGCTTGTTCTCCCATTCTTAACATCAAACCTCTTCCTCTTTCTTCAAAACTCCACTTGTTACCTACACTCGTATGTCTCATGGACATTTCAAATTCAACACGTTAAAGACTGAACTCAAATTTCCCACCCAACATTGCCCTCAACTATCCAAATACATTCCTCTCCCTTCTCTAGCCCCCTTATCTTGGCATCAAGGCCAAGATGACACTACCATAAGGCCAGAAAACTGGCAGTCATTCTTGTCTCCCAACTGTTGCCTTACTAGCAATCTTCCCAATATCTAATCAATCACAAAGTCATATTGACTACATTCTATATATATGTCTAGAATTTAACCACTTTTTTTCATGGGTTCCATTAGCTCAGATCAACATTATTCTTGAACAGCTAGAGTTTTTCAAAACCCATTCTCTCTGCCTCCACTTTTACCCTAATTCCAATTCTTCCTCCAAACTGCACAGTTAGCTTTCTAATTGTCTTAAGAATCTTATAAGACCTTCTTTGATCTGACCCTAGCTAAACTCTCTAACTTTACTAAATTTCCTTCAGTCTTGTACATGTCACTCTCTCACCTCTAGGACTCTGCATACAGTATTCTCTCTACTTGACATACTTTCCTAAGGCCTCTTTTTTAAAAAATATTTTAATGTTTATTTTTGAGACAGAGAGAGTATATACACATGTGCACATGCAAGCAGGAGAAGGGGCAGAGAGAGGGAAACAGAGGTTCCAAAGTGGGCTCCACACTGACAGTAGAGAACCCGACATGGGGCTTGAACTCATGAACCATGAGATCATGACCTGAGCCGGACTCAGATACTTAACCCACTGAGTCATCCAGGCACCCCTTCCTTATACCTCTTAATCTGGTTAACTCTTACTCAAATTTCCAATCTCAACTAAACATCACTTACTCTAGGCTCTATCTAATTTTCCAGAACAGTTAGCCTGCTGTTATTTGCTTCTCACCTATACTGTCCCTGTCCTCAGAGAATTTACAATCTAATGTAAACAAACAATATAGAGTGGTACTTACAACATATAAGAAGCCGCACAAAAATGTGAGTCTTTTTTTTTCTACCTGGAAGAGTCACAGAGAAGGTGACATCTGAATACAGTTTTAAAGGATAAAGAGATTTGGCAGTATAATGAAGATGCTACTTCCCCACTCCACAAAACACACACACATACACAGAGGGGGGAAATGTGGAAAGATAGTGCCTAAACAGATATATGAACATGTACATGTGCAAGGCATGAGCAGGGCTTTAGGTGGGGGCGAGGGGGAGAGAACTGGGAAGATCAGGGCCAAGTAATTATAGTAGCATAAAGTTCAAGAGTATGAGACTCTTCAGTATTTCTCAAAGATGATCTGCAGACCATCTGCTTCAGAATCACCACACATTTGTTAAAATATGTTCATTTCTAGATCTTGTATGAGATCTAATCAATCAGAATCTCTGAAGTAGGGGGCCCAGTAATATGTAATCTTAGCAACAGCCCAAGAGATCTTACATCAGAATTTGAGAACTGTAGCTGTTATTTTTAAAAGAGAGAAACTGACCTTTGTCCTAAAATGGGTCACTTGAGTAGTTTAATTTTTTATGTAAATATAAAGAAAGCAGGAAGGTTTAGTGATTAAAATTTAGCAAAATATTTTGAGACACAAGAATAGATAACTACACTCTAGGTCCCTCCATCCCTGGTTACGAGGGACGATTAATTGTCTTAAACAAACCAAGACTCAGAGGGACACAAAATGACATATTTTGCATTTTGGTGGTAGGAAAAAAATTGCTTAATTCTTGGGGGATTCTCATAAAGAGACATCGATTGTGGGCTCTACAATGAGAACATACCCAAACTTAGCTGAGTACAACCTCTCTGTGACAACAGGGCCTTATGAAAGAATAGGTTGTGGGGGCACCTGGGTGGCTCAGTGGTTAAGCGTCCCACTTCAGCTCAGGTCATGATCTCACAGTTCATGGATTCGAGCCCCATGTCAGGCTCTGTGCTGACAGCTTAGAGCCTGGAGCCTGCTTCAGATTCTGTGTCTCCCTCTCTCTCTGCTTCTCTCTCTCTCAAAAATAAACATTAAAAAACAAAAAGAATAGATTCTGTTGTATGCCTGAATAGACTGGGAACTAAAAGGGTACAAAAAAGAATATCCTGGGTCAACTGGACCACCAAGAGAGTTAATTTGTCCATGGAATCATCCTCATTTGAAAGGACTTGACCAGCCTTCACCAAAATCTGGGCCAGTGAAATTCTGCTGTGTGGGGACCAGCAGCACCATGCATGGTGGTATCTGATATGTATACCATCCGGCAACAAAGAACAACAGTAATAGCCAACTGAGAGTCACCAAGATTCCTCTTGTTCAGAAGTGGAAATCAGATACATCTTCTGTTGGAATGAAAAAACCCTCTGGTGCTTTCAGACAATAGAGGGGAAAGGGAAATGTCTGTATTTCAGACATTATAGGAAAGAGTGACACTGATTTTCTGTTAAATACAGCATATAGGGACTTGGGTTGGTCTTAATTTAAATTAGAGAAATAAGAGATAGACTGCATTTTCACTTTGAGTTTTGTAAAGCAGATCAGACCAGCTGCAAAATGTAAAACATTTAGTACAAAGTCTGGATCACTGCAATGTATCAATAAATGGTAGTCATTTTGATTTTTATTATTTTAGAGGGAAAGAATGGTTACAAGGCTTATAGTTTGAATACTGGGGAAAATGATCACAAGCAAGGAAATTAGGAAAAAAGATCTGAGTTTGTGGAAAATATTTGGCTTTCCACATGCTAAGTTTGAGGTAGAAGAAAAGCATTCAAATAGAAATGTTCATTTGCTTAAAATGCACCTCCTGCTACTTCTGCTGGTTGAAATCTTACCTTCCTCTACCCTGTTTCACCTTCCAGCTTCCTTTCTGTCCCCACACCCTTTACAATTATTCTCACCTTCTTTGATCCTTTAGCAATTTGCATTTCTATTACTTTTTTTCACATTTTGTTTTATATCATAATTATTTTTGTCTTATATGCTTGTCAAATAGACTGTGAGTTCCTTAAGAGCAGGGAAAGGTTAAAGCCAAGCAGACTGTCCCACAGGATTTTGCCAGTGGTTGGTACTTTATAAATCAGCAGCAATCAAGGGAAACACCCAGAGCTATATGTGCTCTAGCTAAAATCAATTTAACTTCCACACCACCATTTGCAGGAGGAACAGAAGCAAACCAGGATCCTGTGTGATCCTAGCAAAATTCCCAAGTTCTCCCTTGCTCAACACTAAAAGCTTCACTAGCTGCCTTGAAACTTCCAGGATTAATCTCATAATACCTTTAATGCCCCACCTCTCCGAAGGAGTCCAGAGCTCACAGGTTATCCCTCAATGCACAGATTCTAAGTCATTTTATGTATCTGTCAGCACTACTTATTCCCCTTCCCTTCCCCCACTTAATTTTTCTCCACAGTATTTACCACCAACTGACTATGTAATTGCCTATATCTCAGCTCTTAAATATAAATTCCCTGAGTGCAGAGGTTTTTTCTTGTGTTTTCTTCACTACTGTAATTTCAGAACCAAGAACAGTATCTGGTTCATGGCAGAGCTTAATGGATACCTGCAGAATAAATACATGGATACATATTTTATTTGTTAGTATGTGCCTATATCCGTAGGATATATTAAGTGAACAAGAAAAGCGTGGTCCCTAACCTTATAAAGCCTAAAGTCTAAGGGAAAAATGACATTAAACAACTATTACATAATTATGCATAATTATGAGAAATGCTCTGAAGGAAAGTATAGGATATATAATAGGGAAATCTAATCTAGAGAAATGGGAAGGAGGATTCCAAGCTAGATTCTCAGAGATTATATTTAAGCAAAACTGAATAGGTAGGAATTAGGTGAGCAAAGAAAAGAAAAAGAAGATTTGAGACAAAAAGAATGTGCCAAGATCCTAAAAGGAACATATAGTTACATGTTTAGCAGCTTTATTGAGAAAAAACTGGCATGCAATAAATTGTACCATTTAAAATGTACAATTAGTTATGTTTTGGCACATATTAAGTTTGATGCAAATTTTGACATACACACATAAAACCATCATCACAATCAAGATAATGACCATACCCATCTCCATCTATGTTGGCATATAATCTGTATTTACCCAACTAATATTTATTGGTACCTACCATATCAGGCCCTAAGTATACACTGATATATGATCCCTGCTCTTCTGGTACTTAAAGTTCAATGGGTGTCTAGATCAAGGAAGCAAAATAAAGCAAAATAAAAGGTGTAATGATGTTTGGGGAGATAGGCAGGGACATAGTTTGCAGGGCCTTGCAGGCCATATTTTGATTTTTATATAAAGAACAATGGGAAAGTTCAGTCCTAGATGAGTTCAGTCTTGGACATAGTGAGTTTGATGATCTAAAGAGTTATGTAAGCGGACATACCCAGAAGACAATTATTCCAAAGCTGGACAGAGTAGGAACAGTCTGCAAAGGTGACTGAGAAAGGGCAATTGGACAAAGAAAAATAAAAAGCATCCAAACTGAAATGGAAGAAATAAAGCTACTATCACTATTCATAGATGGCATGATCTTATATATAGAAAATCCTACAAATCTACACAAAAACTATTAGAGATAATAACCAAAGTCAGCAAGGTTACAAGAGCAATACACAAAAACTAACTGCACTTATATGTACTTGCAATGAACAACCCAAAAATAAATGTTTTGAAAAATCAAGATACAGAACCTTACCATTGTCCTAGAAAGTTTTCTCATGCCCCTTACCAGCCAATCCCTCCACAGACAACCACTGTTTTAATTTTTTTAACTATTCATTAGTTTTGCCTATTGTAGAACTTTTTATTTAAAAAAATCAAACAATATGTACCCTTTTAAGTGAGGCTTTTTTCACTCAACTTTGTATTTTTGAGATGTATTTATGTTGCTGCATGTATCAGTAGTTTGCTCCTTTTTATTGCTGAGTAGTAGTCCATGTATAAATACAACAGTTTATTTAGCCATTCTTCCTTTCATGTGCAACTAGGCTGTTTCCAGTTTGGGGCTATTAAGACTAAAGTTACTATAAACATTCTTGTACAAGGATTTTTGTTGACATTGTTGAAATGTGCTTTCATTTATCCTGAGTAAATACTTGAGTTTCTGGACCATAGCATTGATGAATATGTAGACCTTTTTCCAAAACAGTTATAACATTTTATACTCCCAACAACAATGTATAAGACTTCTTGGTTGCTCTACATCCTTGTCAATATTTGACTTTTTAATTTTAGCCATGCTGGCAGGAATTCAGCAATATCTCACTGTGATTTTAATTTACATTTCCCTGATGATTAATGATGTTGAGTGTTTTTTAATGTTTTTATTAGCTATTTGTGTATAAACTTCTGTGATATGTTTGTTTACATCTTCTGCCACATTATATTTGGTTGCTTGTCTTTTTATTATTGAGTTGCAAAAGTTCTTTTTATATCTTACATACCAATCTTTTGTCAAACATATGTTTGGCAGATATCTCCCAAGTGACGAGTATTTATTGACTGAACTGCTTACAGTTTTTAAGTAATGTTATAGAACTTCTCTCTTTTAAGTCAAATACACTTGGATTTAAATCCTGGCTCTACCGGGGCGCCTGGGTGGCTCAGTCGGTTGAGCGTCCAACTTCGGCTCAGGTCATGATCTCACAGTCCGTGGGTTCGAGCCCCGTGTCGGGCTCTGTGCTGACAGCTCAGAGCCTGGAGCCTGTTTCAGATTCTGTGTCTCCCTCTTTCTCTGACCCTCCCCTGTTCATGCTCTCTCTCTGTCTCAAAAATAAATAAATGTTAAAAAAAATTAAAAAAAAATAAATCCTGGCTCTACCTACAACTACCTGTGGGAATTTGAATGACATACTTAATGGGGGGGGGGGGGCATATTTTCCCATCTGTAAAATGGAGATAATACCTCTATAGGATTGTTGTAATGATTTAGACAATGGATTTCAACATATCTGGCATATAAAAGGTTTTCAATAAATGTTCATTCTGTTCTTTTCTGATTTTAGTTTTATGATAATACAGCAGTTGCTGCCTTAAAAAGCTGAACTGCAATTTTTACACTATAAAACTCCATAAAAACTTGAATTTTCACAATGGTAAAAATCATTGCAATAGTGGAGACCACAAAGGATAAGGGCTCTTGGGGAAAAAGTAATGTATCTTTCTTTTATTCTAGTTCGGTAACATATTCAAAATAAACCTGAATCTATAAGTAGTCAAATCAAATGAAATTCATCTGGAGGTAAAACTGAAAAGAAAAAGGTGAACAATTCAAATTGTGTTGTGCTAACAGTCATCTGCTATAGCACATGGAATATGTAAATGACATGCTATTGCAAATACAATTGTACTGACTGCTATCTATACCAGTTAGTTGTATTTCATCTCATAAAAATCACATAAAAATAGGTTTAACCCAAAAGCATTTTTTAGGGAATTACTTCAACATGTTAATAATACTTTTAAGTACGAGTTATACCAATAACTTACTATAAATAGGTTAGTGTAAGTTGTAGTAATTACTACAAATAAGAGTTACTATGCAGTGCACAACTTGCTTTATTATTTGCTGTTCTTGTATTTATTTGTTGTTATAAAAAATTTCAAGTTCTGGATCCAAGTTCTGTCCCCTTAATTTACTAGTTAAGTTAGCTCTTCAAATCTCATTTCTTTCATTTGTAAAATGGGGATGATAATATTATGTAGCTCATATCATTGCTATGAGGATTAAATGATAAAAGCTTATAAAGCCCTTAGCACAGAATACTTTTTTAATGTTTATTTATTTTTGAGAGAGAAAGAGAGCATGAGCAGGGGAGGAGCAGAGAGAGAGGGAGATGCAGAATTTGAAGCAGGCTCCAGGCTCTGAGCTGTCAGCACAGAGCTCTACGCGGGTCACGAACCTACGAACACATGAACCGGAACTGCGAGATCATGACCTGAGCTGAAGTCAGACACTCAATTGACTGAGCCACCCAGGCACCCCAGAATACTTTTTTTTTTTAATCTGAGAGAGAGCGTGCACATGAGTGGTGGAGAGGAGCTGAGAGCGAGAGAGAGCGAGTGAGCAAGTGAGAGACAGAGAGAGAGAGAGAGAAAGAGAATCTTAAGCAGGCTCCATGCTCAGTGCAGAGCCTAACATGGGGCTCAATCCCATGACCCCGGGATCATGACCTGAGCTGAAATCAAGAGTGGGATCTCAACCAATTGAGCCACCCAGTTGCCCCAGCACAGAATACTCTTAGCAGAGTAAGTTATCAGTAAATATTATTTATTACTGTTGTTGTTAAAGTATGTTAATCAAGCTTTTCTTAAGTTTCTGTAACTAGTCTGGGCTTCACATTTTCCAACTTGGAGAGGTACTAAGAAATGACAATGATTCATTTCTCAAACTCACTGGAAACACTGACAGATTTTATATTTTGCATTCTTCAGATCTCAACTTAAATGTCACTTTTTTGGAGAGATCTAACTCCAAAGCAGGTCCCTCATTTAAATTTAAATTTCTAATATGGTAAATATTGTTAGATATGACCCACATAAGCAAATGTTCTTTGGGAGTCCTCAGTAATTTTTAAGAGTGTAAAGGGGTCCTGAGACCAAAATGTTTGAGACTGATATTAATGAATTGTTTAGAAAATGGGTATTCTCATGATTCAAAGTATATTATGGCCTGTCAAACTTCTGAGTGATTTATTTTTCCTTGTTTAGCTAGATTTAATTTGAGTAGTAATTAAGAATTGTACACCTTAGGGGCACCTGGGTGGCTCAGCTGGTTAAGCCTCTGACTTCGACTCAGGTCATGATCTCACGGCTCATGGGTTCAAGCCCCATGTGGGGCTCTGTGCTGACAACTCAGAGCAGAGCCTGAAGCCTGCTTTGGATTCTGTGCCTCCCCTGCTCATGCTCTGTCTCTCTTTCTCTCTCTCTCAAAAATTAATAAAAATAAATAAATAACTGTACACATTCACTTTTCTCTATTGTGGTTATGCTTACAGTAAGGTTGCTAAAGTGAATTACAATTTCAGGCTTTGGGTGTTTTATGTTTTTGTGTTTTTTTACTATGAACTAGAATTGCACAACTCAATGCAGTATGCACTAGTCACTTGGAGCCTACAGGAACCTATAATTGACAATTAAATTTATATGGTACTATGATTACTAATAAGTAAAGCTTGCTTAAAGGAGATAAATCTTCCCAAACTGTAAATCCATAGTAGTCTATGAAAGGGAAAATACTGGGAAGCGCTACATTCAAATTCTGTCTTCAATTCATCTCCCAGCCCCTCTTCTAGCCCTAACGCCACTGCCTCAGGTTAGCCACTCCTCTTCTCTCACATTTTCTATCTTGTTTCAATAGCCAGTCTACGTTCATTCATTATTCTCACCAATTCAATCTTTACTCTAAGATGAGAATGATCTATCTCAAAATCAAATCTGGCCATGTCAATTATCCTTGTTATTAAAAAGCTAGTATGGCTTCCCAGCTATCTAGAGAAGCTACAAACTGACAGTCTACAAGTTGAATAAAGAATAAAAATGCAGGTTTTTTCCCCCATACACAAGTGTTTTGAAAATAGGAAGGTTTGAAATAGGGAGGATATCTGATTTCACTTTTAAAAAATTAGAAAATTTAGCAACACTCGGCCCAAATTTCCACATAGCAAAACTCGGCTGGAGCAGGAGAGAGAATGCCTAGGTAAGACAGGGCATATATGATTTGAGATTTCCAGTTTACCACAGTCCTTAGTCCAGCTCACTCAATCACCTACCTGCTTGGTTCCCCATAAACAACTGAATCTGTGCAACCTGCTTTATAGGAGAATGTCTAAACGCCTTAGAAAGATAGATCCTTGATCATTTGAGTTGAAGCTAAATTTCCACTCTCAACTCCTATCTCTCTCTGCTTTTCCTTCACACACACACTGATCATTTCTCAACACACCATGTTCTTTCACACATTCTTTTACACTTGCAAGCTGTACATCTAGTTCCTTCTGCTTGGAATGTTCTTACATTTGTTTCCCCACTCCACCAGCATCTGAAGAATTCCTTTACTTCATCAAAATCCAACCATACAAGTAGGTGAGGAAACATAAATGAGATAATGCTTGTAAACATTTAGCACAGGTCCTGACATATAGCAATCTCTGATTAAATGTCCTTACAACAATTCTAAGAGGCAGGAATTATGACCCCATATTAGAGATAAGGATGTTGTGGCTTTTATAAAGAAGATATGTACTTAGTCAAGACCAAGTAGCTAGTAAGTGACACACACAGTTGGAATTTGAACCCTAATCTTATCACTAGGCTATACTGTCTCTTTTTTATTTGACTCAAATGACAGAGAACTGCCAGATTAACTTTCCTAATATATTTGTGTCACTTTTCCAATCATGTACCCCCAACAATTCCCTATGATCAACAAGTCCAAATCATTCTATCTTTATATCCCTAACTGCCTATCAGTTCAGCCCACAACACAAATTTAATATATAGTCTCAACTAATTGAACTCATATTGCTGAGTAAATGAATAAATTAATGAGAAAACTTCTACTGTACTAATAATCTGTATTAGACAGTAGGATCTGAATACTTTCTTTAGCATTTCCCACATCACCAATCTTAATGTACAGTATGCAATGAATTTAAAAAACTTACTAAAACCTGTAATACACATATAAGCACTAGCAGTTTTTAATCTCCCCACAGATAACATTATTCCTCCAAACTTAAATACCAAAACTCAGCAATATCTATGTGTGTATAGATAGATATGTATGTAAACTGTTTTATTTCATTTTATAAACAAATGATCTAAAACAACTCAAATGCTGCACATACTATTATGAGCCTATTTATATAAAATTCTGTGCCTGTATTTTGAGAAAGCTGTCTGGAAAGATGTTCAGATGACTTTTACATTTTTCTCTGAATTTTTACAAATTGTTGTAATTAATTAGAGAGCATGTAAGTTTTTTTTCAATATATGAAATTTATTGTCAAATTGGTTTCCATACAACACCCAGTGCTCATCCCAAAAGGTGCCCTCCTCAATACCCATCACCCACCCTTCCCTCCCTCCCACCCCCCATCAACCCTCAGTTTGTTCTCAGTTTTTAGGAGTCTCTTAGAGAGCATGTAAGTTTTTAAATAAAAGACAAGCTATTTAAACTATTTGAAAAAAAAATTCTTTTTGAAGCCCCAACAGTAATGGGATTAATCATAATCCCTCCCACCCCCCTCAGAAACATAGTGAATCACATTTGGGAAGTAAACATTGAAGTCCTAAGAATAGGCAGGTACATAAATTAGAGGACAATTTTAATTTTAGAAATACATATTATACATTCAAAGGCCATGAAATAACTTATTAAATTAAAAATGACTGGAGAATTACCAATATTTAGTACAGTATTAAATTTACATTATTTCACGATTATTAAAAAAGTAATTAAATTGATCTCACAACACAGCAATCTGGTTTCTTTAGGAATCACTAGTTTTTCATATCTACTTTAGATATAATTTTGGGGGAAAAAACACATTTAACAGTACAGAACTAAGAAATTTCAACACAAGGATTTATTCAAACAATTAACTGTTATATCAGTTATTGAAAGATTCTGCCAATGGAACAACTACTATGTGTTGGCTTCCAAAATGTTCCATGTTCCTACATACATTTCAATTCCCTAAAGTTAAGCTTTGTTTAAAAAATTAAGGAAACGTCAGGGCACCTGGGTGGTTCACTCAGTTAAGCATCTAACTCTTGATTTCGGCTCAGGTCATGATCTCACAATTCGTGAGTTCGAGCCCCACGTTGGTGGCTCTGCACTGTCCATGCCTGCTTGGAATTCTCTCTCCCTCCCTCCCTCTCTGCCCCGCCCCCCCCCAGAATAAATAAATAAACATTAGAAAAAGTTTATTAAAATGCCAAATACCCTCCTTTGTTGCTTTTTCAACAATCTCTAGGACTATATCACAACAACTAAGACTCAAAAATTAATTTTATATTGAAAAAATTAACATATGGTATTTCTTTGTTCTAAGGGTAGAAAGTCAGTTGAATTTGAATTGTCTACAATGGCATACACTCACAAAGATTAATTTAAAACCGGTATTGTCAGGGCACCTGGGTGGCTCAGTCAGTTGGGAGTCCGACTTCGGCTCAGGTCATGATCTCACAGTTCATGGGTTCAAGTCCCACATCGGGCTGTGTGCTGACAGCTCAGAGCCTGGAGTCTGCTTTGGATTCTGTGACTCCCTCTCTTTCTGCTCCTCCCCTGCTCATGCTGTGTCTCTCTCTCTCTCTCTCTCTCTCTCTCTCTCTCTCTCTCAAAAATAAAATAAACATAAAAAATAACCAGATACTGTCTCTCAAACCAAAATCCATTGAACAGTTTCACAGCCTATCAATAGTGTGAAAGCCATTCTTGCTGAAGCTCTGCTGACTACTACATATCTTACAGAAATAGTTCAGTCTATTTCCATAAGATAGAAGGTCATACATATTAACATATTCCATAACCCCGTAAGAATCACAAAAGTGCAAAAGTTTCATTATAAGGAAATAAAACATGATCTAAGGAGCTTTGTGAGAATGAACAATAACCAATACTTCATCTAGAAAAGTGCTGAGGGATTACTGTATGGAACATTATATCACTATAACTAATTTTTGTTATGAGCAATTCAACAAATATACTTTACAAGAAATTTAAACTGGCCAGCAAATTATTTTAGCAAAATCTATACACAATTATTTGGAATTCCAATTGTTTCTGACATTAAAAGGTAAAAGATATGTGAGATTTAAATGAGACTTTTCAAGTAACAGTTTACCTTTTTCACTCACCTGCTGCCTTAAAGAATCATAAACCAAATCAATTTCAACAGCATATAAAAAGAATTATTCACCATGATCAAGTGGGATTCATTCTTGGGCTGCAGAGCTGGTTCAATATTCGCAAATCAATCAGTGTGATATATCACATTAATAAAAAGAAAAGATAAGAACCATATGATCTTGTCAATAGATGCAGAAAAAGCATTTGACAAAATACAGCATCCTTTCATAATAAAACCCCCAAGAAAGTTGAGATAGAAGGAACATACCTAAACATCATAAAAGCCATATATGAAAAGCCCACAGCTAATATCATCCTCAATGGGGAAAAACTGAGAGCCTTCCCCCTGAGATGAGGAACATGACAGGGATGTCCACTCTCACCACTGTTGTTTAACATAGTGTTGGAAGTCCTAGCATCAGCAATCAGACAACAAAATGAAATCAAAGGCATCAAAATTGGCAAAGATGAAGTCAAATTTTCACTTTTCGCAGATGACATGATACTCTACATGGAAAACCTGAAAGACTCCACCAAAAGACTGCTAGAACTGATAGATGAATTCAGCAGTATCATAGGGTACAAAATGAATGTACAGAAATCGGTTGCATTTCTACACACCAATAATGAAGCAACAGAAAGAGAAATCAAGAAACTGATCCCATTTACAATTGCACCAAGAAGCATAAAATACCTAGGAATAAATCTAACCAAAGATGTAAAAGATTTATATGCTGAAAACTACAGAAAACATATGAAGGGAATTGAAGAAGACACAAAGAAATGGAAAAGCACTCCATGCTCATGGATTGGGAGAATAAATATTGTTAAATGTCAATACTACCCAAAGCAATCTACACATTCAATGCAATCCCAATCAAAATTGCACTGGCATCCTTCTCAAAGCTAGAACAAACAATCCTAAAATTTGTATGGAACCACAAAAGACCCCAAATAGCCAAAGTAATATTGAAAAAGAAAACTAAAGTGGGAGGCATCACAATCCCAGACATTAGCCTCTACCACAAAGCTGTAATCCATCAAGATAGTATGGTATTGGCACAAAAACAGACACATAGACCAATGGAATAGACTAGAGAACCCAGAATTGGACCCACAGATGTATGGCCAACTAATCTTTGACAAAGCAGGAAAGAGTATCCAATGGAAAAAAGACAAATCTCTTTAGCAAATGGTGCTGGGAGAACTGGACAGCAACATGCAGAAGAATGAAACTAGACCACTTTCTTACACCATTCACAAAAATAAACTCAAAATGGATGAAAGACCTAAATATGAGACAGAAACCATCAAAACCCTAAAGGAGAAAGCAGGCAACGACCTCTTTTACCTTAGTCGCAGCAATTTCTTGCTCGACACGTCTTCAAAGGCAAGGGAATTAAAAGCAAAAATGAACTAATGGGACCTCTGGACTGCAAAGGAAACAATCAACAAAACTAAAAGGCAACAACTGACAGAATGGGAAAAGATATTTTCAAATGACATATCGGATAAAGGGTTAGTATCCAAAATCTATAAAGAACTTACCAAACTCAACATCTGAAAAACAAATAATCCAGTGAAGAAATGGGCAGAAGACATGAATAGACACTTTTCTGAAGATATCCAGATGGCCAACAGACACATGAAAAGATGCTTAACGTCACTCACCAGCAGGGAAATACAAATCAAAACCACACCGTGATACCACCTCACGCCAGTCAGAGTGGCTAAAATTAACAACTCCGGAAACAACAGATGCTGGTGAGGATGTAGAGAAATGGGAACCCTCTTGCACTGTTGGTGGGAATGTAAACTGGTGCAGCTGCTCTGGAAAACAGTGTGGAGGTTCCTCAAAAAATTAAAAATAGAACTACCCTATGACCCAGCAATAGTACTACTGGGAATTTATCCAAAGGATACAGGAGTGCTGACTCATAGGGGCACATGTACCCCAATGTTTATAGCAACTCTTTCAACAGCCAAATTATGGAAAGAGCCTAAATGTCCATCAACAGATGAATGGATAAAGATGTGGTTTATATATACAATGGAATACTACTTGGCAATGAGAAAGAATGAAATCATACCATTTGCAGCAATGTGGATGGAACTGGAAGGTATTAGGCTAAGTGAAATAAGTCAGTCAGGGAAAGACAGATACCATATGTTTTCACTCATATGTGGAACTTGAGAAACTTAACAAAGACCATGGGGAAAGAGAAGGGGAAAAAAATAGTTACAGAGAGGGAGGGAGGCAAATCGTAAAAGACTCTTACATACAGAGAACAAACTGAGGGCTGATGGGCAGAGGGTAGGGGAGAGGGGACAATGCGTGATGGGCATTAGGAGGGTACTTGTTGGGATGAGCGCTGGGTGTTGTATGTAAGCGATGAACCACAGGAATCTACCCCCAAAACCAAGAGCACATTGTACACACTGTATTTTTAGACGATTTGACAATAAATTAAAGTATATATATAATACACAAATAATCATAAACCACTATATTAATTTTTTAGCCTAAAAATTCTTCTAAAATCCTCCCAATCTATAACATCCAAAATTCAGAAGGAAATCAAATCATATTATAAGAACACTTATAGGTTCAAAATAAAAATAAAGAATGTTCAAAATAAAAATAAAGAAAAGATGATCCATCCAATGCTGCATTCAAAATGTAACCCAAATGGTTGTGAAGCTGAACTGACAGGATCCTGTTCAGGTTTTACTCATATACTCTGATTTGACCTTATTTGTTGAACAAATATTAATAGTCGTATTTTTCTCTCAAAAAAAATTAATCTGCTCAAAAAATGAGATAAAATGTCAACTTAAGTTGTAAGAAAAAGCATACATATTGGTTAAAGGCAACAGTATAATAACTGAAGAACTCAGTGTCAAATTAGCACTCCAAATACACTCTTAGTAGAGTGAGCTAAAAACGTTCTTAAAAAATGAAATAGTCTAGGGGCGCCTGGGTGGCGCAGTCGGTTAAGCGTCTGACTTCAGCCAGGTCACGATCTCGCGGTCCGTGAGTTCGAGCCCCGCGTCAGGCTCTGGGCTGATGGCTCAGAGCCTGGAGCCTGTTTCCGATTCTGTGTCTCCCTCTCTCTCTGCCCCTCCCCAGTTCATGCTCTGTCTCTCTCTGTCCCAAAAATAAATAAACGTTGGAAAAAAAAATCAAAAAAAAAAAAATGAAATAGTCTACTATTCAGAAAACTGAAAAAAATGTTAATATATAGCTCTGCAACAAATTTACTTCACATGATCTTAGTAAAGTCACTCTTAATATTAATACAGAACTGTATATTTTAACAAGCACTTCAGGTACATTATCTCCAGAAGCTGAACTCTTGGGAAAACTATCCTCCCATAAAAGGAACTACAAAAATTGCTACACACTTTTTTCTCCTACAATATGACTTTATAATCTTCTTAGGACCTCTAGGATCACACAGCAGTTAGCAAATGAGCCACATATTTAGATTAAAACCATCATGAAAATCATTCTTAAAGTTAGTTTTATAAACCACTCTTCAGTAAAACTTACAAATGTTTTGTCTCTTTTCTTCCTTTGTAAAAACCTACTGCTTTCTAAAAAATTCCATAACATGAGGAAAATTGCTATAGGTAAATCATAAAGGCAAAAAAAGATAAGGTGAATAAAATCAGTAACATATTCCCCATTTATGAAGTTACCTATTTGGTTTTTGTATCTACACTGCAAAGTGAATTATTTCCTTGTGTTAAAATTATAACCATCACCAATTTAAACCATTTTGTACTACTGGAGGAAAAACTAATCTTGTATGAATACATAATAAGCCCATGATTATATTTATTTAATATATTGGGCTCAACAGTAGAGTTATTATTCTGCAACAGTACCAGCTAGTTTTTTCAAAGTCTGCACATTAAAGATGTGCAGAAGGCAAGACTGTGTGTTAATAAAGGCAATAAAGGTTTGTCACACATCTGAATTTTCTTATTTATGGACAGGAAAAGAAATATAATTTCAGTATACAATGTCTTCATTTAACTGACTTTTCCCCCCTTCTCAATCACTCTTTCGAACTTAAACTGCTCATTTTATTTTTCACTATGTAAAATTGAATATAGGATAATGATTAAGACCTTAAACACAAGCACCAGATTGCCTGGATTATAACCTCAGCTCCACCACTTAGCCATAGAGAAATTAGATGAGTTGTTTATGTGGGCATCATATCCTCATCTGTGAAATCGGGATAGTACCAGTACATACCTCAAAAGATTGTTTTAATTAAGAGTTAAATTAAGTTAAAACATCTTAACTGCATAGCAAATTGTTGGCACACAGTAAATGTTCACTATGTATTAGCTATTAATATTGCTGTTGTTGCCATTGTTATGCAAAAAAGTGAGAGGACATTAAGTGCCAATATTCACATAGTTTTAAAAATCAGAAGACTGTAAGTTTACACAACCAGGAAAGACATAATTATTTTTTAAAACTTAAAATTTAGCTTATAATTTTAATAAGAAATAACCAACTATCATTTAAAATGAATGATGAGCTTGTACTGTTGATAATTTAACCTTTAGAATGAACATGAAATAGGGGCACTTGGATGCCTCAGTCAGTTAAGCGTCCGACTCTTGATTTCAGCTCAGGTCGTGATCTCACAGTTCCTTGGATCAAGCCCCATGTCAGGTTCCACTCTGACATTACAAAGCCTGCTTGGGATTCTCTCTATCCCTCTCTCTCTGCCCCTCCCTTACTTGTTCTCTCTCTCTCACACACAAAATAAATAAACTTAAAAAAGAGAATTAACATAAAATTAAAATGTTAAAAAATGATTCTTATTCAAGTAACTTTGGAGATTTGAAATATAAGCTGAGAAAGAAAAATATTATCTTTTTTGAAATTGAAGTATAGTTGACAATGTTACATTAGTTTCAGGTGTACAACACAGTAATTTAACAAGTCTATACATTATGCTATACTTACGACAAATGTAGGTGCCATCTGTCATCATACAATGCTATTATAATACCCCTGACTATATTCCCTATGCTGTACTTTTTATCCCCATGACTACAAAAATATTCTCTTAAACAGCACAAAGTAAGTAGGTAATGGGGAAGCAAGCACTCACTACTAAATAAAGTTCACACAAGACTAATTATCAAATGTATTTCTTTTTATTTTAAAACAATCTCATATTTGCATACATGTTGCAAGTACATTTCAAATAATTTTTTAGGAGGGAGGAATACTTTTTTCCCCAGCTTTACTGAAGTATGATTGACACATAACAACTGTATATATTTAGGTTGTACAATGTAATTTTTTTAAGATGTACAATATGATTTATATACATATGCATTGTGAAATGCTTGCTACTATCAAGTTAACATTTCCATCACTTCTTATAATTACCATTTGTGTGCATGTATGTGGGCGTGTGCTCATGAGTGGTAAGAACACTTAAGATCTATTAGCAAACATCAAGTATGCAATACAGTATTATTAACTATAATAAATATGCTGTACATTATGCCCTGATAATTTATTCATCTTATAACTGAAAATTTGTTACCCTCCAACCAACATCTCCTCTTTCCCCGACTCCCTGGCAACCACTATTCTACTCTATGGTTCTAGGAATCCAACTTTTTAGATTCCAAATAATTTTGTATGGGTCATCTGAGAATAAGTTGCTAGGCTCCAACAGTCCCTTTCAGACTGCTACCACTTGGTGCGCCTTTTCCCTCATTCCCTGTCTCACTTCATTTTCCCTCTGCTTCCACCAGGTTTGGACTGAATTTTTTAGGAAGGGAAGATAGAAGAAACAAAAGAGAATGTTAAGAGTTCAGGAACTAGAGAAAAGAGGAAAGAGGAAGAACAAGTATCACTTTCTGAGCTCTTACAATTAACTATTTTGCTAAATTATGATTCTCTACGTTCCTAAAACCTATCCAGAAAATAAAAAGTATAGAAAAATAATAGGAAAGAAGAAAAGAGTATGATACTGAAAAGGAAGAAAAATTTCTTAAATGTGCTGAATCTTCGTTCTTACTTATTTTATGCTTTCAACCATTAAGAGTTGTCATAGATTATAACAAAAGTATGAATTACAGTCAATCCCCTTTTCTCATCTTGTAATTGAAAAAACCCACACCATACACAGGGGAAATTTAAGGTACTTAAGTTCACAGGCTATGCAGAGTAGCAACAACAACAGAGCAATTTCTATAACCTACAATCCTGACGACCCAAACTGTATAATCAATGATTAAAATTAGAGAGATATGCAAAATATACTTTTATTTTTTCAATGCTTACTTATTTTTAGAGAGAGAGAGAAAGAGAGTGAGAGAGAGAGAGAGAGAGAGAGAGAGAGAATCCCAAGCAGACTCCACGCTCCACGTGGAGCCCAAGACAGGACTCAATCTCAACACCAGCCCTGAGATCATGACCTGAGCTGAAGCAAGCTGGGGATCATTACCCCAGCTGAAAAAAGAGCCCAGTACTCAACCGACTGAGCCACCCAGGGACCCCACAAAATATACTTTTAATAGCAAAACATTTCCCAGTTCTGAATCTTATTAAATGAGAAATGGGAGCCAAGAGAATACTCTTTGTCTTTTCTATAAAGCAATTCAGGGAGATTGAGCAATAAGTTACCACTTGATACTAAAGGGTAACCACCCCTGTAACACAACATTATATTACCTCTCCCTCATTCTGTCTCACTCCCTTTTCTCTCACTCTTGCTTCCCTAGGACATTTCCTAATAACACAATAGCACGTTAAAAAGCATTTCCCAGGGGTGCCTGGGTGGCTCAGTCGGTTGAGCATGCGACTTCGGCTCAGGTCATGATCTCACGCTCTGTGAGTTCGAGCCCTGCATCGGGCTCTGTGCTGACAGCTCAGAGCCTGGAGCTTGCTTTGGATTCTGTGTCTCCCTCTCTCTCTGGCCCTCCCCCGTTCATGCTTTGTCTCTCTCTGTCTCAAAAATAAATAAATGTTAAAAAATATTTTTTTTAAAAAAAGCATTTCCAAGGTTGCCTGGGTGGCTCAGTCAATTGAGCACTGGGCTCTTGATTTTGGCTGGGGTAATGATCCCAGCGTTGTGGGATGCAGCTCCACGCTAAGTATGGAGCCTAGTTGGGATTCTCTGTCTCTTTCCCTCTGCCCTTCTTCCCCACTGGCATTCACGCTCTCTCCCTCTCTCTCTCAAAAAAAGAAGCATTTCCAAGTTCGCTGAAAAGCAGGAAATCTTCCATTTGGTGACCTGCAGAAATAAGGACCACAGGTTCCACATTGGAAAGGAAGAAGAAAAATTATCTCTATTGACAGAACTAATAAGTGAGTTCAACAAGGTTAGAGGTACAAGATCAATATATAAAAATCAATTATATTTACTAGCAATGAACAATCTAGAAATGAAATCAAGAAAACAATTCCATTTACAGGGGCACCTGGGTGGCTCAGTCGGTTAAGCATCGAACTCTTGGTTACTCAGGTCATGATGGCACTGTTCGTGAGTTCAAGCCCCATGTTCGGTTCTGTGCTGACAATGCAGAGCCTGCTTAGGATTCTCTCTTTCTCCCTCTGTCTACTCTCTCCCCTGCTCATGCACACATGCTCTCTCTCTCAAAATAAATGAATAAACTTTAAAAAAAAGAAAAAGAAAACAATTCCATTTACGATAACATAAAAAAGGATAATATACTTAGGAATAAATTCACCCAAGAAAGTACAGGATTTGTACTTGGAAAATTACAAAACACTTTTGAAAAAAGTTAAAGAGGACCCAAATAAGTGGGGAAAGATCCCATGTTCATGAATCAGAAGAGCAGATATTGTTAAAATGGAATGGTGAACAGAATAATCTCCCCACTCAAATATGCCCACATCCTAATCCCCAGAACATAGCAAAAGGGACTTTGCAGATGTGATTAAGTTAAGGTCCTTAAATGTGAAAGTGCCATTATCTGAAAGTGCCAATGTAATCACAGTGTCCTTGTAACAGGGAGGCAAAAGGCTTAGAGTCAGAGACAGCAAATGTGACAATGGAAGCTGAGGTTGCAGTGATATGCTATAAAAACGGAGGAAAGAGCCATGAGCCAAGGAATGTAGGTGGCTTCTAGAAGCTAGAAAAAAGCATGAAAAGAGACTTTCTCCTAGAGCCTCCAGATGGGACACAGCTCTGCTAACGACGTGATTTTTTTTTTTAAGTATAATTAACATACAATGTTATATTAGTTTCAGGTGTACAACATATTGATTCAACAATTCTATACATTACTCAATGTTCACCACAATAAGTATAGTCACCATCTGTCACTGTATAATATTATTGCAATATTATTGGCTATATTCCCTATACTACACTTTTTTAATGTTTTATTTATTTTTGAGAGAGAGAGCATGAGTGGGGGCAGGTCAGAGAGAGAGGGGGACAGAGGATCCAAAGCAGGCTCTGTGCTGATAGCAACAAGCCCAATGTGGGCCTTGAACTCACGAACCATGAGATCACTACCTGAGCCGAAGTCAGACTCTCAACTGACTGAGCCACCCAGGTGCACCCCACCCCATGATATACTTTTCATCTCCAAGACTTATTTATTTTACAACTGGAAGTTTGTAACTCTTAATCCTCTTTACCTATTTTTCCCATCTCCCCCTCCCCCCACCTCCTCTCTGGCAACCACTGGTTTGTTCTCTGTATTTAAGAATCTGTTTGGTTTGTTTGTTTGTTTGGTTGGTTGGTTGGTTGGTTGGTTGATTTTGTTTTTGACACTCCACATACAAGTGAAGTCATATGGTACTTTTCTTTGCCTGACTTACTTCATTTAATGTAATACCCTCTAGATCCATCCACATTGTTGCAAATGGCAAGATTACATTTTTTTTTTCAACGTTTTTTTTTTATTTTATTTTTTTTTATTTTTGGGACAGAGAGAGACAGAGCATGAACGGGGGAGGGTCAGAGAGAGAGGGAGACACAGAATCGGAAACAGGCTCCAGGCTCTGAGCCATCAGCCCAGAGCCCGACGCGGGGCTCGAACTCACGGACCACGAGATCGTGACCTGGCTGAAGTCGGACGCCTAACCGACTGCGCCACCCAGTCGCCCCATTTTTTATGGCTGAGTAATATTCCATTGTATATATTTACCCTATCTTCTTTATCCATTTATCTATTAATGGACATTTGACCAACAACTTGATTTTTGTCCAGAAAGACCAATTGCAGATTTCTGACCTCCAGAACTATAAAATATTAAACTTGTGTTGTTTAATCCACTAAATTTCTGGTCTTTTTTAGGCAGCAACAGAAAACTAATACAAATGGCAATACCCACTTATATAGATAGATAGATAGATCTGCAGATTCAGTGCAATCTGTATCAAAATCCCCGCTAGCTTTTTGCAAAAACTGACAAGCTGATCCTAATATTCATATGAAAACTCAAGGGAACCAGAACAGCCAAAACAATTTTGAAAATGAAGAACAATAATAAACAAAACAGTATGGTACTGCATAAAAATAAACCAATGGAACTGAATCAAGAAGTCAGAAATAAACCTGCACAAATACGGTCAAGTAATATTTGACAAGGGAACCAAGATATTCAGTGGGGAAAGGATAGTCTCTTCAATAATGGTGTTGGAAAGGGGCGCCTGGGTGGCTCAGTCGGTTAAGTGGCTGACTTTGGCTCAGGTCATGATCTCACGGTTCGTGGGTTCAAGCCCCATATTGGGCTCTGTGCTGACAGCTCAGAGCCTGGAGCCTGCTTGAGATTCCGTGTCTCCCTCTCTCTCTGCCCCTCCCCTGCTCACGCTATCTCCCTCAAAAATAAATATTAAAAAAATAATAAAAAATAAAAAAAAAATAATGGTGTCAGGAAAACTGGATACCCACATGCAAAAGAAAGACTGGATCCCTATCTGGTACCACTCACAAAAATTAACTTAAAATGGATTAAAGAAATTATATATAAGACCCAAAACTGTAAAACTCCTACAAGAAAATATAGGGGAGAAGCTTCTTTACATAGGTCTTGACAATGGGTTTTTTTTTGGATACCAAAAACATAAACAACAAAAACAAAAATAGACAAGTCAGACTACATGAAACTAAAATGTCCTGCACAGCAAAAGAAAATCAACAAAGTGAAAAGGCAACCTACAGAATGTGAGAGAATACATGCAAACCATATATCAGATATGGGGTTAATATCCAAAATATATAAGGAACTCATACAACTGAATAGCAAAAAAACAAACAATCGGGTCTTTAAAAAATGGGGAGGAGATGTGAATAGACATTTTTCCAATGAAGATATACAAATGACCAGCAAGTACTTGAAAAGGTACTCAACTTCATCAGGGAATTGCAAATCAAAACCACAATGAGATATAATCTCACACCTGTTAGAATGGCTATTATAAAAAAAAAAAAAAAAAGAGGAGGAGAGATAACACATGCTGTTGAGGAGGTGGAAAAAAGGACACTCTGGTGCACTACTGATAGGAATGTCAACTGGTATAACCACTATGAAAACAGTATGAAGTTTCCTCAAAAAAATCAGTAAATGAACTACCATATGACCCAGCAATCCCACTTCTGGGCCTCAAAGAAATGAAATCACTATTTGAAAGAAATATATGCATTCCCATGTTCACTGAAGTATTTTACAATAGCCAAGACATGCAAACAACCTAAGTGTCCATCAAGGGATGAATGGAAAGAAAATGTCATGTGTGTGTGTACGTGTGTGTGTGTGTGTGTGTGTGTGTGTGTGTGTATAGAAGAGAATATTATTCAGTCATAAATAAAAGAAATCCTGCCATTTGTGACAACATGGATGGGCCGTGAGGGCATTTATTTAGGTAAAATAAATCAGAAAAAGACAAATACTGTATGCTCTCACTTTTTTTTTAAGTTTAATTTTTTTAAATATGAAATTTATTGTCAAATTGGTTTCCATACAACAACCAGTGCTCATCCCAACAGGTTCCCTCCTCAATGCCCATCACTCACTTTCCTCTCCCTCCCACCCCCCATCAAGCCTCAGTTTATTCTCAATTTTTAAGAGTCTCTTATGGTTTGGCTCCCTCCCTCTTTTTTTACCATATGTTTTCACTCTTATGTGGATCCTAAGAAACTTAACAGAAGATCATCAGGAGGGGAAGGAAAAAAAAAAATAAGTTTAATTTTTTTAGGGGTTCCTGGGTGGCTCAGTTGGTTAAAAGTCCAACTTCAGCTCAGGTCATGATCTCGCGGTTTGTGAGTTCGAGCTCCACATCTGGCTCCGTGCTGACAGCACAGAGACTGAAGCCTGCTTGGGATTCTGTGTCTTCCTCTCTCTCTGCCCCTCCCCTGCTTGTGCTCGGTCTCTTTCTGTCTCTCAAAAATAAATAAACATAAAAAAAATAATTTAAAAAAAAGTTTAATTTTTTAAGTAACCTCTACACCCAATGTAGGGCTCGAACTTACAACTCCAATATCAAAAGTCACGTGCTCTTCTGACTGAGCCAGCCAAGTGCCCTCATATGTTCTCACTTTTATGTGGAACCTAAAAACACTGAAATAGAGGGGCACCTGACTGGCTTAGTCAGTAGAGCACCTGGCTCTTGATCTTGGGATTGTGGGGTCAAGCCCTACATTGGATGTAGAGATTAAAAATAAAATATTTAAATAAAATAAAAAACAAAAACATTAAACTCATAGAAACAGAGAATAGGATGGTGGTTGCAAAGGCTCAGGTGGTAGAAATGGGGAAATTAGTCAAAGGCTACTAACTAACTTTTAGTTATAAGATGAGTAAGTTCCAGGAATCTACTGTACATCATGATGATTATAATTAACAATACTGTACTGTATATTTGAAAGTTGCTATGAGAGTACACTTTAATCAGTTGTTCTCATCATAACAACAATAACAAAATGTTAATTGTGTGAGGTAAAGTGTGTTAACTAACCCTACTGTGGTAAATGTTCTACAATATATACATATACCAAATCATCACATTGTACACCTTAAATTTGCACTATGTTAGGTCAATTATCTCAGTAAAACTGAAAAAAGAAAAAGAACAAAGTAGGAAACTCAGACTTCCCAATTTCAAAATTTACTATGGAACAACAGTAATCAAGACAGCGTGGTACTGGCATAAGGGCAGACACACAGATCAATGGGAAAGAATTGACAGTCCAGAAATAAACCCATCTATGGTCAACTAATTTTCAACAGGAGTGCCAAAAATCATTCAATGGAGAAAGAATAGTCATTTATACAAATGATGCTGGGACAACTGGATAGCCACATGCAAAAGAATGAAATTTGAGACTTTTCTGACACCACATACAAAAATCAACTCAAAATGGAACTAAAACTATAAACTCTTAGGAAAAAAACAGAGGAGTAAATCTTCGTGACCTTGTGTTAGGCAATGGTTTCTTAGACACACTATCAAAAAAAAACAAGCAACAAGGGCACCTGGGTGGCTCAGGCCATGATCTCAGTTTGTGAGTTTGAGCCCCACATCAGTCTCTGCACTAACAATGCAGAGCCTACTTCGGATTCTCTCTCTCTGCCTCTCTCTCTGCCCCTCCCTCACTCACACTTTCTCTCTCTCTCAAAATAAATAAACTTTAAAAAAATTAAAGGGGAACCTGGGTGGCTCAGTCAGTTAAGCGTCCGACTTCAGCTCTGGTCATAATCTTGCAGTTTGTGAGTTCAAGTCCCATATCAGGCTCCGTACTGACAGCTCAGAGCCTGGAGCCTGCTTCAGATTCTGTTTCTCCCTCTCTCTCTGCCCCTCCCCCACTCGTGCACTTGCTCTCTCTCTCTCTCTCAAAAATAAACATTAAAAATTAAAAAAAAACAAAAGAAAAAAATTGATGGACTGTATCTCATCAAAATTGAAAATTTTTGTGCTTCAAAAATTATCAACAAATTGAAAAGAGGAGAATATGTTTGCATATCTGATGAGATCAGTATCTAAAATAAATAACACTCTTACAACTCAACAAAAGACAATAATCCAATTTAAAAATGGGCAAAGAATCTGAATAGTCATTTCCCCAAACAAGATATACAAATGACCAATAAGCACATAAAACAATGCTCAACATCATTAGTCGCCAGGGAAGTGAAATGCAAATCAAAACCAAGCATAACAGAATACTGCTTCTCCTCCACTTGGATAGCAATAACAAAAAAGTTATGACAATAGCAACTGTTGGCAAGGATGTAGAGAAACTGGTACCCTCATACATTGCCACTGGGATTGTAAAATGGTATACCACTCCAGAAAATAGCTTGGCAGTTCCTCAAAAAGTTAAACATACAGTTACTCTATGACCCAGTAATTCTGCTCAAAAACATATGTCCACACAAAAGCTTATATGTGAATGTTCATGGCACCATTATGCATAACAAAATGGGAAACTCAAAAGTTTAACAACTAGAGGCTGACTCAGTCTGTAAAGCATGCAACTCTTTATCTTGGGGGTATAAGTTCTAGACCCACAATGGGTGTAGAGATCACTTAAAATCTTTTTTTAAAAAAGTATAACAAAAAATAAAAAATAAAAATAAAAATAAATAATAATAAATAAATAAAAAATAAAAAATAAAAATTAAAAAAGTATAACAACTAGTGAACAGATAAACAGAATGTGGTATATCCATACAATGGAATATTATTTGGCCATAAAAAGGAATGAAATACTGATCCATGCTACAACACAGATGAACCTTGAAAACATTATGCTGAGTGAAAGAAGCCAGTCACAAAAGACTACACTTTTTTTTTATTTGAGAGAGAGAGCGCAAGCAGGGGAGGGGCAAGCAGAGAGGGGGACAGAGGATCCAAAGCGGGCTCTGCACTGATAGCAGCGAGCCCATTGTGGGGCTTAAGTCACAAACTGTGAGATCATGACCTGAGCTGAAGTCAGACGCTCAACCAACTGAGCCACCCAGGTGCCCCACAAAAGACTACATTTTATGTGATTCCATTTATATGATATATCCAGAATAGGCATAGAAACAGAAAGCAGTGTTTACTTAGGTCTAGAGGAGGTTGGAGGATTGGAAAGTGATATTAAAGGATAGAGGGTTTCTTCTGAAATTAAAATGTTCTTAAGTTAACTATGTTGATGGCAGCCCACATCTATAAATATACTAAAAATCACTTAATTTAATTTTACATCTTAAATGGGTGAGTCGTGTGGTATGTGAATTTTATCTTACTGAAAGTGTGAAGAAAAAAAGAAAGAAAGAAGGCCTAATGTGAGAGCCCCCAGTTCCAAAATACTGAGTCTCTTCGGGGACACTACTGACACCCTGGTGTTCAAGGCCTCATCGGGCAGCCACAGGCTCAGAGCTTCCTTACTAAAACTTTCCAGCAATGTAACTTGTCTTGATGGTTTGCTAAATGGTATATTTACCACATGGCTGTATAACTGCAGTAAATTATACTCTAACTCTGTCACAGTTTTTCAATTCTAATCCCTAAGTGAATAGGTAATGGGGAGTAGGTGCTAGAAAACCACTCACTACTAAATAAAGTTCTCAATAAAACTATGCTAAAACACTAGAAATAAAAACATAAGATTTTGGTTGTATGAATTCTTCTGTTGCTAATTATCCTGATGATATATTAATAATACATGCAAGGGACAACACAAGAGATGACAATCTGTAAACCTCTGCAATTAACACCCTGATAACATATCAAAGAAACATTAATACAACAAATTCAATGTTATATTTGATCTTTAAAACCTACATAACAGACCTGATTTTAATGTCACATAATGTGCTACCTAAGCAATATATGGTGTTTATGAAATAAAATAGAGTCACCAACACAAAGAAAAGTAACATAAAGGAATAGATGACATTTAGTGTCTGGGTTATCACTGGGGCATCTCTTGGAATTTCCCTACCCAATTTTGAGAGTAAATGTACAAGTACAGTGGCCAACACCTAAAAAGGGCATGGTAACTAGGCTCAGATCCCTCAGTCATGACAGTCACCCCATCTTGTAAGCCATCTAGACAAGTAGAGATATTGGCCAAGAATCTAGAATGGAGATTACAGGGAGACAGTAAGTATCAGTTGTGATCTGGGGACTAGCTGTAGTGGCAGAAGGTGTAATTAATTAACCCACTAATCTTATTCTTGTAAGTCCTCAGAAAAAGAAGCCAAACAATGTTGAGAAGTTGTTCCCACATGGGGTGAATTTACTGTATGAAATAAATCTAAGAGTTACAAGGACTGTAGTGACCAGATACTCCCTTCAAGACCAAGGCATTCATTCCATTCCTCTGTCTGCAGAGTTCTTCTAACTCCAGGATGCTAGCTGCTCACAGCTAAGTCCTCCTCCATAAACTGCCCCTTGAGTTCTCTGAAAGCAGGCGTTGAGATGGAGTTTAACATGCAAGACACTTAACAGAAATCAATACTTCTGAAGGAAAGGCAGCAGAAGACTGAAAAGAAGTCAAACTGCAATGCAGGCCTGACAACCAGGGACGGCTCTCTGGAGCAAGTACTGCCTGTCAAGGAGCTCCACATTAGGCCAAAATAGCTGGACTTCTTTACCCAATCTTGCTCAGCCATTTGCAAGATGCCCCTAGAAGATTGAGACCACAGGTAAAGCAGTTCTCTGTAGCTGAGGCAAACCTAAACCAGTTGGCAGCTAGAAGCTATTTGCTGAAAGCACCTCCTGCAGCTGGAAAGGGGAACTATGTAGTTTCACCTCCATCTCTACCACAGAAACTGCCCCACCCAAGATTATGCCCCCTCCCTTCAAGTCAGCTCATATCTAATTCCAAATAACTTTTAAATATCCCAAAAGGATTGACTAAAGTCTCTGAGGCAACGCCATCAGTTCAATCTCTCTGCCCTCCAAATCTTGCATCCCTTGCTCCATTACAAATGTCGTTCCTCAATAAACTTTCTGCAAGTAAATCTCCATCTCAGTTTACTTCCCAGGAAATATAATCTAAAAAAACCAATTCCACAGAAAAATTCAATAAAGAAGTAGCTATGGCCTACTCTGTTCAGTAACCTCATACAATATTACTTTATTTCAGCTAGTGCAAATCATTAAACCTCAGCCGTCTGTGGCACAAAAATGTCAAGCCATCATTCTACTGAAACAAACAAAAAAGTAACTTATACAGCAGCATTTAGATACGTAGGAGAACAAGATGAATATGTCAGAGATGCCAAAACTGAAATATTTAACCAGTAGAAGTAGCAAATAGCAGAGCTGTGTTTCTTTAATAATTATACTATTCATAACCTGAAAATGGGTAGGATGAAAAAGGTTATAGAATCACAGTCACTCATATACATCAAGGGTCAAAGGCAATAAAAGAATTAGCTGCAGAATTTTTATCAAATAAAGCAGATTCTTCTGCATAAATTAGTGGTTCCTGAACTTATTTGAGTCATGGATCCCTTTGAGAATCCAATGAAAGTTATGAACTTTCTTCTTTGGAAAATGTCCATATCCATTTGTAAAATCTGAAAATAACTTCAGTTCATGGATCCCTGAAAGCTATTTATAGATGCCAGGTTAAGAACTCCTGACCTAAATCAAGTTTATAAAGGTAAGAAGAAATTTCTCTAACTCATGTTAACTTAAAAGGCAAAAAATGGGGGTGCCTGGGTGGCTCAGCCACGTAAGCATCTGACTTCAGCTCAGCTATGAGCTCATGGTTTGTGAGTTCGAGCCCCTCATCAGGTTCTGGGTTGACAGTGAGGAGCCTGCTTGGGTTTCTCTCTCTCTCCCTTCTCGCTGCCCCTCCCCCGTGCACACACACGCACTCTCTATCAAAATAAATTTAAAAAAAATTAAAAAGTCTCAAAAAAGGCAAAAAATGCTGTACAAAAAAATGCAGCAGAATAAACTATATTATTTGTTACTTATTTTAATTACATTATCACACAAGAAATACATAAATAGGTTTTCATCATAAAATAATTCAAGGAATACAGATTAAACTAAATTTCCTTTTGGTTACCACTCATTCCCCTTCCTCTTCACAGAAATTATTTATCAGTTTTAATTAGCTTAAATCCCTTTAGATTTTTCAATGATTTTTCAAAAACTTATGTACCTATTAAAATGTAGAGGATTATTTTGGGTAAATACTTAAGAACTAGCATTTAAAAATAACAAAGGATACTAATGATTTTCCTAACATCAGCAAATGGTAGTGTTGCTGAGTCTGAAGACTTTTTCATGTAACTCTTTCCTGAATCCATTTAATTCTATTTGATCCATAAGTTCCAAATCTGGTTCAGAACAAACTATTGTATAAATCAATCAATAAATCAATTCAACTAACACTACTAAGCACATTTTATGTAAATCACTGTACTAAATGCTTTGGAACAATGGTTCCCAAATGTTTAAACCTGAAGAACTTATCAAAAATACAGATTCCTAAGTCCCATTCCAATCTTAGTTTACTAGAGTTTCCAAAGATGAAGCACAGACTCTGTATTTTACCAAAGTTCCCCAAGTGACTTAAGTGTAAAGCAGCCAATGCTGGAAATCACTATTATGAAAGCCATAGAAATGAACAAGATTATGTCCATAATTCATTTCCACAAAAACCTCTTAAAAGATCATTTATGAAACCTACTAGGTATTGTACTGGATGCTGAATATATTGCACGATACAGTCTTTGTCCTGTAAGCACTTGCAGACTGGAAGGGAAGATAATACCTGTAACAATTAAAACACAAAGACCTCGGTGGCTCAGTTGGTTGGGCATCCGACTTCAGCTCAGGTCATGATCTCGCGGTTTGTGAGTTCAAGCCCTGTGTCAGGCTCTGTGCTGTCAGCTTGGAGCCTGGGGCCTGCTTCAGATTCTGTGTCTCCTTCTCTCTCTGCCCCTCCCCTGCTTGTGCTCTGTCTCTCTCTGTCTCTCAAAAATAAATAAATGTAGGGGCGCCTGGGTGGCGCAGTCGGTTAAGCGTCCGACTTCAGCCAGGTCACGATCTCGCGGTCCGTGAGTTCGAGCCCCGCGTCGGGCTCTGGGCTGATGGCTCAGAGCCTGGAGCCTGTTTCCGATTCTGTGTCTCCCTCTCTCTCTGCCCCTCCCCCGTTCATGCTCTGTCTCTCTCTGTCCCAAAAATAAATGTTGAAAAAAAAAAAAAAAATAAATAAATAAATGTAAAAAAAAAATGTAAAAATGTAAAAAAAATAAAACACAAACAAAATGGAAAGTGTTGTCTGTCCCCTCACTAAAATGTATGCTCCATGAAAGCAGGAACTTTGTTTTATTCACTGCCTTGTGTTCAGCTGCTAGACCACAGCCTAGAACATAATAGATAATAAACAACTGCTGATCAATGCATAGGACTAACATGGAAGGAAAGTTTAATTTCAACTAAGTAGATAAGGAAATAGCACTTTTAAGAAGAGAGGTACAAACTATCAAGAGGCAGGGAAGGAGAAAAGAAAGAAAACTAAGATTCACAATACCACTACAATGTATAAAATATTCCAAGCTGACTTTGAGTACATTATCACATTTGACTGTGATATAAATGTTCTGAGATAGTATTGTATCTCCATTTTACAGATGAAGAAACTGAAGCACAGAGAAATGAAGCAACTTGTCATCCAAGGTTATACAGCTGTGAGTGGCATAATGTCTTCGAGGTTCATCTATGTTTTAGTATGTTATCAGGATTTTCTTCCTTTTTTAAGGCTGAATAATATTCCATTGTATGTATATACCACATTTTGTTTATCCACTAATCTTTCAATGGACACTTGGGTTGCTTCCACCTTTGGCTATTGAGACGAATGCTGCTATAAATATGAGTGTACAAATATCTATTCGAGTTCCTGTGGTCAATTCTTTTGGTGTATACCCAGAAGTAGAATTGCTGGATCATATGGTAATTTTATGTTTAATTTTTTTAGAAAATTTTACCATTTCCCATAGCAGCTGCACTACTTTAATACTCCTACTAGTGATGCACAAAGATTCCAATCTCTCCATATTCTTAATAACACTTGTTATTTTCTGGGTTTTAATTTTTTTTATATGAGCCATACTAATGGGTATGAAGTGATATTCCTTGTGGTTTTAATTTATATTTCCCTAATGATGAATGATGTTAAGCATCTTCTCATGTGCTTATAGGCCATTTGCATATCTTCTCTGGAGAAATATTTATTCAACTCTTTTGCCCACTTTTAAATCATAATCAGGTTGTTTGTTTTTTGTTGTTGAGTTGTAGAAGCTCTTAATATATTCTGGACATTAATCCCTTATCAGACATTTTGACTTTCAGTGGCTAGTAAGGTATCCATTTAGAAATGTCTAACAGGCAAATAAACCTGCTGATCTAATTCCAGAGGGAGAAACAACAACATAGATTTAATGGTCATATTATCTGCACAGTGATATTTATACAGTATTTCCACGTATATTAGTTTATTTAAAAGCTCACAAAAATCCTGACACTTTTACAGATGAGACCCCTAAGGCAGATCTCATGACTTCAAATCCCAAGATTATTATTTGGAAGTGCTCCACAGAGGCAAAAAGAAGCACCAGCTGGCCAAGCTGACACAGTTGTGGGCCCCTCCCCAATGCCCCAAATAGCTCAATTTTTCTATGGCAAAAACTGAAATGCCATCTAAGATTTAATTTGAAAATGAGTAGAGTTGCTTTAAACAAAATTTAAGCCACTACATTATATGATGCTATCTTGTGTTCATAAAAAAGTAACAGAAGCTATAGAAATAAATAAGATTGCTAAATTAGAAAGCTTGGGGTAAAAAGGTACATCCCATTTTTGTCGGGTAAGAGTAAAAAGAAGGAAGGCAGAAAGAAAGTCAGAATGGTAAAGTAAAACTAAAATCTAGGAAGAAGCATTTCAAGAGGACGGTGCAGTAGACTACAGAAAATTCTATACATAGGTTATGAAGGATGAAGACTGTCAAAAGGAAACTGTGTTTGGCAATCATGAGTTCACTGGTGACCTTTAAGGGATCAATTTTAATATAGTGAGTGAAAGCACAAGTCACATTAAAAAGGCTTCAGAGGTGGGGAAAAGGTTGAAGAAGGTAAGGTAACAAACACAGAATACTTTCACTAATTGCAGTATGTTAATTATAGCAAATATTTATATAGCACCTAATAAGTGCTGGGCCCTATTCTAAATATTTTACATATTAATTAATTTACTCTCAAAACAATGGTTGGTATCATCATTCTGTCCATTTACAGGTGATAAAACAGACATAGTGAGGAGACAGAATTCTAAGGCTACCTGCTACAAAGTTCCTGCAGATATGTAATAATATATATTATCATATAATATATATCATATATCACATTAGGTAATATATTTAATAATATATAAGGTAGATACATGCAAATATATACAATAGCAAAGAGTACAATAATACAATATTGAGTGAAAGAAAAAATTAGCAAGATTATTTTTTCACAATAGGGAACCATAATGTGAAGAAGAATTTTATATCACTAACAACATCATATGTAAGTGATGCTTGCCAGTCATGTCAGTTTATCAGGTATTGACATATTCAAGGAAAATAAAAACAGGCTGGCTTTTCCCGAATGTATTAATGCTATAGGCTTCCATTCAATAAAACCACAAATGAATAGGGAAAACAATACAATTATCTTCAAGGTTTTCAAAGACTTAATATACTTCCTTGTTGCTTACAGACCACCAATAATGAATGGATAGACCAAATCCATTTTGCTGATTAGCTCTATCATACATGCATACCTAAAAGAAGCATTATTTTTAAACTTTTTATTCATTCATTCATTCATTCATTCATTCATTCATTTTGAGAGAAAGAGAGTGCATGTGCACAGGCATGCACATGCAAGCAGGAAGAGGACAGAGAGAGGGGGAGAGAGAACCCCAAGCAGGTTCCACGCCCAGCACAAAGCCTGACACCGGGCTCAATCTCATGACAATAAGACTCCAACCCAAGCCAAAACCAACTCAACCAACTAAGTCACCCAGGTGCCCCAGAAGCAATATTTAAAAAAAAAAAAGAAAAAGGAAGAAAAGGGATTATATGAAGATAACAAAGCTATTCTAAAGACAGAAATCTGTAAAATTTATTCTGAGAAAAAAGGATTAATATCTGTTAATATTTTTGTCATCTTTCTGCCTGCCAAAGTTACTCCGTTAAATCACTATGGACTAGAGTATTACAGGGCATAGAGGAAGAAATTTCATGAAGGATTTATCTAACATAACCAATAAATCATGTTTTCAATCTTTATTATAATATTAGACAATTTAATCTTTATTAAAATATTTATTTCTTATAATTGGAATATCAAAATATAGCAATATATCTAGCTGCCCCCATTTCCTCAGTTAATCACTTCCTACTCTTTGGCTCCATAGTAACTACCTCTATTATACAAAACATCGTATTAAATGTTATTTTATACGTGTACTCTACACTAAACTATGTACTCCTTAAATACAGAAATCATGTTCTATTTTGCACAGAACGTTATAAAATGTTAAATATAAGCTTCATGAATGAATAAGTGAATAAACATGAAGAAAATTATACACTGGCATTACATTTATACAAGTGTCTTTTGATGGTGACAGTGACAAAGAATTTATACACTTTTGCATAAAACCTTTCCAAAACACAGGCACACAATCTTTAAGTGGCAAGAGAATAATGATTTTCCTTGAAATCCATTAATAAACCTAAAGATAGGTAAAACAGAACAGATTACAGTAGAAAAGAAAGTGGACATGGCCCGTAGCATTTGTGTAATACATATTAATGTTTTGATTGCCAATAAAAAGTTTTAAAACATTGATAACACTGAAAAAGATAATCCTTTTTCTACAGCAGTGTTTTTCAACTGTATGTAAAACTATCTAGGAGCTTTTTAAAATTCTGAAGTTCAATCCTCATTCTCAAATGATTCTGATTTAATTAATTTAGGATGAGTCCTGCATGGACACTGTCAAAAAAAACAAAACAACTCCTCAGGTGATTCTAATGTGAAACCAAGGTTGAAACCCATTAGTCTTTCCTTTAAAATCAGATTTTTTGAAGTACAACTTACATCCAATAAAATTTACCAACTTTAAGTGTACGAAATTCAATAAGTTTTGACAAATAAATAAGTCATGTAACCACTCCATGATCATGATATAGAACATTTCCATCACTCAAAGAGGTTTCCTCACACTCTACTACCCTATACCCTAGCAAACAACTTTTCTAGTTTCTATCACTATAGCTTTGGGCTTCCTAAAATTTCATATACACAGAACTGTATTCTATGTACTCTTTTCAGTCTAGCCACTTTTATTTAGCATAATGCTTTTTAGATTCATCATGCTTCTAGGCTATCAGTAGTTTGTTCTTTTTTATTGCTGAATAGTATTCCATTGTATGGATATACAGTTTATTTATTTACCCATCTAAGAGATATTTGGTTTGTTTCCATTTTAGGGCTATCCTGAATAAAGCTGCTCTTAATATTCAAGTATAAGTCTTTTTATGAACAGATGTTTTCATTTCTCTAAGTAAATATCTAGGAATGGGGTTGCTGAATCTTATGATTAAGTGTATGACTAACTTTATAAGAAACTGTTTTTCAAAGTGACTGTATCAGTTTGCATCCCTACCAATAATGTAAGAGAGTTCTTAGTTGCCCCATATCGTTCCTAGTCCTGGTATTGTCAGTCTTTTATTTCTAGCCATACTAGCGTGTGTGTAGTCATATTTCCTTAGGTTTTAATTTGCATTTCCCTAAGAAGTAAATGATAATAAGTATACAAACCACTGTTTTTAAGACAAGAAAATCATTAGGGTTAAAGATATTTCATCTTCTGATTCAATAGTCTATTTTTATTTATTTTTTTAATGTTTATTTATTTTTGAGAGAGCACAAGCAGAGGAGGGGCAGAGAGAGGGGGACAGAGGATCTGAAGCAGGCTCTGCGATGACAGGGTCATAGCAGCAAGCTCGATGTGGGGGTCAAACTCAGAAACCACAACATCATGATCTGAGCTCAAGTCAGACACTCAACCAACTGAGCCACCTAGATGTCCCTTAATAGTTTATTTTTAAAGAAGGCAACAATGTTATACTGCCTTGCATACATCATCACTCCATTATAACAGGAAAAAAGCAAATGACCAAAAAACATGTACACATAAAACTTTTCAAAAATAGGTTTCAGAGAATCTCTTAGAGTCAAGTACCCACTCAGAAACCACCCACCTATATAAAGATGGCAACCTTAGAAGCTTAGGCTTTAGTGTCCAACTTGAGTTTGTATTCTAAGGTGGGAAAATACAAAATATTTTCCAATGATGTCCATTAAAAACAGGTAAACAATTATTTATTGAGCCTTACACAAAACAAGTGACTAAATATTCAATGAATGAATCAAGAACTAGTTAATAGTAAGTTTCAAGGCGTGTGCATTAGCGGGCGAGGGGCAGAGCAAGAGAGGGACACAGAATCTGCAGCAGGCTCCAGGCTCTGAGCTGTCAGCACAGAGACCGACGCAGGGCTCAAAGTCAAGAGTCACAAGATGATGACCTGAGCTGAAGTCGGGCACCCAATGAACTAAGCCACCCAGGCACCCCTCAAGGGTAATGTATGTAATGTTTTAAAAAATCAGAAACATCCAGAAATTCCAGTATATCTCCTAGGCTCCCATTACATATGAATAAATCAATGAAGGAATATGCCCATACTGCATAAATATAAAAAGGTTACATAACTACTTGCTCATTTATTTTTTAAATGTTTATTTATTTTTGAGAAAAACAGAGAGTGTGAACAGGGAAGGGGCAGAGAGAGATGGGGACAGAGGATCTGAAGGGGGCTCCACACTGACAGCGGCAAGCCCAATGCAGGGCTCAAACTCTCCAACCGTAAGATCACAACCTGAGCTGAGGTCAGATGCTCAACCAACTGAGCCACCCAGATGCCCCTACTCATTTATTCAATAAACACTTATTGAACACCTACTTATAGCATATCATTATACCTTCTAAGGGGGCAATTTTTTTCAATACCGAAAACTAGAAACTAATCAGTTGGCTATACACGATTATAAAAAGTATTAGAATAATTAAGCATATGGCAATATAATGCTAAAACTAATATTAAGTGAGTATGATTTCCCTGACATACTAGTTCGATGATAAGCTAAAAGTGGCCAAGAAACATGCTGCCTTTATCAGGAAAGAAATAAGCTGTAAATAAACTACAAGGTAGAAAATTCACATAAAAGTGATCTGGAGTGGATTGCAGTTTATTTCCAATATTAAACACTAATCCTAAACTGTATTAACTTGGGGTTTAGAAACTGATTAAGACAAGATTCATATGCTGTCAGGGCTACCTATTGTCAAAAACAAGTTATAAACGATATGCATGAAAAAAAATACCACAGTAATCTGTTCACCCATGCATGTATACCCTGAGTACTATATTTCACAGTCATCTTTTTTATAAAGAATGACAGGTTTAACCTTTAAATAACCGCCTATTTGTCAGGAAAAAGTTCCACATATACTAAAAATACTAAATAATCAATCATGCAAATTGAATCAATTAAACTGAAATAATGCTTATCTAATAAAACGAATGTGGTGATTTCTAATTTAAGACATATCCAATGTAAAAAAGTTTAAAATTCACATGAAACTCTGTTATGCAATAAGAAATAAGTATGAGAAGCTATTACAAGTTGAATTATGTCCCTCCAAAAATGGTATGTTGAAGTTCCTAAACCCCAGTTCCTCAGAATGTGACCTTAGTTGGAAATAGGGTCATTGCACATATAATTAGTTAAAATGAGGTCATACTGGAGTAGGGTGGGCCCCTAATCCAATATGACTGCTATCCCTATAAAATGGCCATGTGAAGACAGAGAAACACAGGAAGACTGCCATGTGACAACAAAGGCAGAGATTAGAGTTACATGCCAAGGAATGCCAGCAAACCCCCAGAAGCTAAGAAGAAGCTAAGAAAGGAATCCCCCATAGGTTTCAGACAGAGCATGGCCCTTAATATATCCTGATTTCAGACCTCTGGCCCCTAGAATTGTGAGACAGTAAAATTTGTGTTGTTTTAAGCCACCCAGTTTGTGGTTCTTTGTTACAGCAGCCATAAGAAACTAATACAGTATTTTCAGTATCTCTCTTACACTTCAATTTATTGATATATTAATGCCTTGATTTTTAAAAATTATTTTCTAAGGTACAATACAGTAAGATTGGCTTTTTGGGTATAGTTCTATATATTTCAGTGCACTTACATATATTCACATAACCATCATCAATAGAATACTGACAGTTAATATCTTGATTTTTAATTGCCAATGTTTAAACAAGAGAAATGAAATTGTTTCACATATGCATAAATAAATTTCTAGCCCTTTCACTTCAAAATTTAGACTTTGTAGTCACATTTCAATAATATTTTGCTTTAATTCCTGAAATAGAGATAATCTCTAAAGTAAATTCCACTATCTTTAGTTTATTCATTATCTTTCTAATCTAAAGATCTCTTTGAGAAAAATCACCTTTAATAAGAATTCCTCTAAAGCTTTCATTTGAAGAAAATGGGTGCCTGGGTGGCTCAGTCAGTTGAGCGTCCAACTTGGGCTCAGGCTGTGATCTCACAGTTCGTGAGTTCGAGCCCCGCATGGGGCTCTGTGCTGACAGCTCGGAGCCTGGAGCCTGCTTTGGATTCTGTGTCTCCCTCTCTCCCTGCCCCTTCCCCGCTCATACTCTGTCTCTCAAAAATGAATAAATGTTTAAAAAAAATTTTTTTTAAAGAAATTGATGGGGCGCCTGGGTGGCGCAGTCGGTTAAGCGTCCGACTTCAGCCAGGTCACGATCTCGCGGTCCGTGAGTTCGAGCCCCGCGTCAGGCTCTGGGCTGATGGCTCAGAGCCTGGAGCCTGTTTCCGATTCTGTGTCTCCCTCTCTCTCTGCCCCTCCACCATTCATGCTCTGTCTCTCTCTGTCCCAAAAATAAATTAAAAAAAAAAAAAAAAAAACGTTGAAAAGAAATTGATAAGTTACCATTCTTCACACAAAACAGATGGTCAACACAGGAGATACACACATGTAATATTTGTACCACTTAATGCTATCAGTTCAATATGCACAAGTATAGTATAAAGTTTCCCCACATCTTCTAATACCACACAAATACTAAAAATTCAGGCTTCACTCTTTTTTTTTAATTTTATAACACTGAGAAGTCCATTCTTAACCTTCACTATTCAAAAAACATTTATTAAATATTAAGACATTTGTGTGATGTGTTAGGGAAGGAGAGAACTCAATGCTTAAAAAAAAAAGTGATGTGATTTTAAAGCTTGGTAAGTTTCTACTCTTAAAAAATTTACCACTTATCCCATAAAGGCAGGCAGCTGCATTCTGTGCTGGAACAGCTTAAATACAAATTAAGTCATTTTTCCCCACATGAAGTTTTATTATGATTTTATAGCTACTCTAACTCACACACAATGCTATAAAGCTTTTTAGGTGAGGATATCTTCTGTTCCCCCAAATAATACAGATCAAGCAAATTATAAAAATCAACAACTGTAGTACTTGTTACAAATGCATTTCACAAAAGTTGTACTATAGAAAAATTTCATAGTTTATTCATAATGTACAAGTACTCATAATTATAAACCTATTACTTGACATTTAAGCTTTGAAAAACTTCCCGAAATGGAATTTTTAATTATTATTGTCTTTGTAATTATACTTCTTCCACATAAGGTAGTACATAGCATCGTGGCTCTAGTCTTGAAGACCATCCAAGGGCAAATTATACTTACTAGAAAATGTATGGGCTAAAAATATGGGATTTTGTTAAAGTCAACTGTCTTAATCTATGAAAATCTCTGGATAAATATATAATTTATAACACATTAATATATAATATATATAAAATATGTAATAACATATAAGAATTTATATAATTAAGATACACCAGCACAGAAGGACCTTGCATGCCCTTTACCCAATTTTTTAAAATCTAAATATCCAAACAAATATTTCTGCATTTAAGAAAGAAAAACTGTTAATGCTTTAAAACAGCAAAAGGAATTAGTATAAGGTGAATATCCAATGACTACAACCTAGGTTCAGTGATAGAGCATTGTCAGACCACCCAAAGACCCCTTTTTTCTCAATCAATTTGGATTTCCCTGAGAAGAAAACTTAGTATGATTTGGTAAACCTATTAAGTCTTATCAAATACAGAGAAATTAATTTAAAATATGATGAATTGCAAAAAATGGGTCAACATCTTAAAACTCTTAGTAAATTATAGTCATCCCATTCTTATACCATCTGCAGACTCCTGAATTAAGTATCTTCCCAAAGTTTATACTACTGCTAATTGCCATGCGCTTCTTAAACAGGTTAAAAATGCAAATGCTTAAAACATCTGAACCCTATTACCTTCATAATGCTGAGAGATCAGACTGTAAGTCTATTCACAGGGCTTTAATTTACAGATGTCCATGAAAAGACTGATTTACAATTTTCCCTCTTTAAAAGGAACAATACTTTTGATTCAGTACTGTTATGCAGAAGAAATGTATCCTTTGAGCATAACAACCTATAGTTCTCCCATTTGTTTACATCAAGCTGGGAAAGTTTAAGTTCTGATCCAAAATCTAAAGCTTTCTACAGAAAAATTGCTTTTCAATGAGTCCATGACTTCCCATAACCAGATTCCATGTGGAAACTAATCAGAAGTTACAGAATGTAATATGCCTACTCTTTGCACAAGTCTTTTTGTTACTGTCCATTTTCTTTCAAAATTTTTGTTTTGTGTTGTGCTGTTCATTTTTAAATTTTATTTATTTTTATTTTAAGGTATTTTGTTTTCTCCACTTAAATCCCCTTATGAGGGGCGCCTGGGTGGCGCAGTCGGTTAAGCGTCCGGCTTCAGCCAGGTCACGATCTCGCGGTCTGTGAGTTCGAGCCCCGCGTCGGGCTCTGGGCTGATGGCTCGGAGCCTGGAGCCTGTTTCCGATTCTGTGTCTCCTTCTCTCTCTGCCCCTCCCCCGTTCATGCTCTGTCTCTCTCTGTCCCAAAAATAAATAAACGTTGAAAAAAAATTAAAAAAAAAAAAATCCCCTTATGAATCTTTTCCTTAAAAGAATATTCTTATAAAAATACCCTACCTTCCTTCCTTTTAAAGCATCAGCCTTTAGTAACTTGGCAATTCTGAGGTCACAACTATGGCTGACAAACAACAAGGAAATACGTAGAATGTTTAAATTAGCACCACCAAGTAATTAAATTGAACTTGAAATGAAGTTATAAACTGAAAAATATGATTACTATATACAAATCACTTTCTCACTCATCTCTTGGCAATACTTTTAGAAAACCTATCATCTAGATTAAGTCACATACTCACATTTTAAATTTAAAAGATGAGGGATGAGTCTTAATTTTACATATTAAAAGGTGATTCATGCCAAGATACAACACTCAAAATGTTACAGAATGGAATATCCTTCTCTTTCACACTCATTAGCATAAATTAAGGTAAGAAAAATAAAGATTACCCAGTTCATGGTTCTCAAATAGCATTACCTAAAAGTAATTAATTCATTCTCTTACCTTCATCTATGAAATCCACAGAGAATCAGAAAATATGCTTATGTGTCTTCTCTCCAGACCCCAAAACTATCTTACTCATCCCTCCAATAAGCATGCCAACTATCATATTATGAAACAAAAATATCTGATTTAAACAAGAGCTGGATCACCCACAAAATTGATTTCATTTGGAATACATTATAGCCACTTACAAAATACATAGCTCTTTAAAACTCTTCCTCTCTCTCATTTGCCCCTCAAGCTTGAATTCTTTCAAATCCATCTCTTACTATAAAATGACCACTTAAATTGATGCTTTTCAATTTAAAATATTTTAAACAAGAATCTTAAAAGTTAACTGATCTAAACTCATACAAATAAAGTTTACAGACTAATAAATATATTCACTTTCATGTTTTCAATATAACAGTACTAAATAAAGCTATACACTTTACATGTCTGATTATTCAACTCATACTTTCAAAAATACAAATGCACAAAGGACTAGCTAGCCTTTTCCAAATAAACAAAACTTTCTCAGTCCACTGTCACTGTATTCTGACACAAATTTAGATAAATTAACATTTCACATTTGCAAAACAAACTGTAGTACACTGTTGTTTTAAAACGAAACACAGGATTCAATGATTCTCAATAACCAGAAGTAGATTACTTTATATGAAACACAATGCACCACTCTCCAAAAGAAAAAAAAAATTCAAATATATTTGTTTTACCTGGGGAAAAGAGAGCTAGATGTTTGGGGTATGTGTGTGTTCTCCTGTGCTTATTTAATTCTAAAAACAACCTTTCTCCAACTCCTTTCAAAAATCAGTATTTTTTTCAATAAATATGAGCATAAACTGTACAATAAAATGCATAATGTACACTTTCAGAATGCTACAATAATTCGAATTAGAAAAAAAACGCTGTTTTTTTTTTTTTATTTTCCACACAGCAATTCAATGTTAAACAATGTCATTTTACCCCTTTCTCCCAAACCATTCTACAAATCAGGTCTGCTACTGTATTTGTATATTTAGTAAAATTAACAAATTGACTAGAAGATCCAGAGGAGTAAACGAAAGGAAAGCATTTTTCACTTTCCCACAAACAAAAAGATAAAACGAAATCAAATACGAAGACTTGTTAAATGAGAAGCATTTGAAAAACCCAACGTGACTAGCTTTTGATTTACCCTAGTCTGACAAGGAAGACAGACCCCACCCCCACTCCAGATTGTGTGGCTTTTTTTTTTTTTTTTTTTCCTTGGGTGGGGGTGTGGAGAAGAGAGCTGTCACATTTCCATCTTCGGTTATTGTTAAGTCCGCAGCCTAGATTCCAAAGTACCACTGGTCCAGGGGGGAAAAAAAATATTAAAGCTGATAATTTTAACTGTTTGAAATGCACAGTATTTTGTTGATGTTTTCCCAATTTTAAAGTTAATTATGACCAGCTTCAATCTGCTAAGAATACAGATTGCCTTTGACAGCCTGCCCCTCAAACAGTCCCTGTAAGACTGCTTGCTCCAGATTCACTAAGAATTCTCTTCTCTCTAAACTTAAATTAGAAAAACGCGTTTCTGAAATTATTGCATCCCAAAAGGCATTCCTCCCCATCCTTTTGCCTTTGGTGTGGGGTGTAGAATTAAGAGCAAAAAAGAGATCTATTTGCTCTTCAAACAAAAAGAAATGGGGTAGAGGGCGAGTGGGGGAAAGAGCAGCAGTGGACCTGAAAGAAATGTTGAGAAAAGTTTTTTATGTGACTAGTCTGTCCTTCGGCAGAGGGACAGGAGTTGGGCAGAGAGGCGGAATCTCGGCCCCAGGCTCGTGCAGAGAGAAGGCACCTGCGGAAAAGAAGGCCAGGCACCAGAGAGGAGCCGGGCTAGCACCTACCGACTTGCAGCACGTTCTCCACAGAGCCGCTGTCCAGCAGACGAATGCCCCGGCGGAACGGCAGCGCCTCGCCGCTGCTGCCCGCCGCTCCCGCCGCTGTGCCCAGCCCAGGGGACGCCCCCGCCACGGCTGCCCCAGGGGCGGAGCTGGTCGGAGCTGCGGCCCCGGGGGGCGGCGGCGGCCCCTCCTCGGCCGGCAAAGCCCCCGCGGCGCCGCCAGCGGCTGCGGCGCCGGGGCCGCCCCGGTACTGGAAACTGGAGTACATGCAGATCTCCCGCTCATTCCGCGGGAAAGACCAGTAGACGATGCGGCGCTGCACTGGCTCCGGGATCCGCTCGAAGCGCTCCTCCACCCTCTCGTACGCCCACTTTTCTGCCACTGTCTTGGCGGCGCAGTCCAGCAAAGACTCGGGCTGCAGATGGGGGCGGGCCCCGGGGGCCAGGCAGCTGCCGCCGACGCCTCCAACCCCGCCGCTGGCCGCCCCAGGCGAACCGCGAGAGTGGTGAGCCTGCGGGCTCGGCCACGAGCACAGGCGCTTAGCCGGAGAGACAGGCGACGGCGAGAGCAGCTCCTCTCGCTCACCTCCTTCCGCCATTGCTGGGAACTGACTGACTGAGGCGGCGGCGGCGGCGGCAGCGGCGGCACCAGCAGCGGCGGCACCGACTGCGGCTGAGACCCTGGCCACGGCCACGCGCCCCGCGCAAGCGCCCAACTGCGGCGCCGGGGTGGGGGGCGGGGCAAGCAAACCCGCGAGCCGGCCGGCCCGAGTGGGGAGCCTGGGCCGGCCCGGTGCGCGCGCCGCAAGGCCGGCGAGGGCGCCCTGAGGACGAGCGTGAGGCGGCGCGCGCTGTCCGGGCCGCCGCGAGCGCGAGAAGGGGCGTGAGCGAGCGCGGGCCGGCGGCGCGCTCCAGGCGCAGACTGCCCAGAACGCGCGCCGAGCGCTAGCGCGGGGCCGACAGCCACCTAGGGGCGAGAAGCTCCGGGCACAGTTGCCGGCCCGCGCGCCTCTAGCTCACCTGCCGCCTGGCCAGAGAGGGGTGGACTGTATGGCAAGGTGAAGTGGCGAGGCCGCGAGTCGCCTCCGTGAAGCTCTAGGCTTGCGGGGCACAGGCAGAGGGAAAGTTCAAAATTGGGCTGCTGTGATGGATTGATGAGACAGGAGACTGTCACGGCCGAGCGGAGGAGCCGGCAGAAAGGTGGTAGGAAGACGAAAAATTCGGTAAGTTGGAGCGATGTAAACTTTCCTCACGCCACAATAATGTGGAATAAAGTCGGCGGTCCCCTCCAGAGCCGCGCAAAGTCGCACCAGTCCCTGACTGGACAGTGGGGCGCCAAGATCTCACCGCCTCGGCAGCTGCACCCTCCTACGTTTTGGCGGGTTTAGCGCCTTGCATCCTAGGAAACAAAACAATTTTTTTGTGTGGTTTTGGTAGAATTCTCTGATCCCCTGCCTCCAGTCTAATTTAGGTTTTCCATGTGTTCCTCACTTGGCTCAGTTTTTTACACCTTCGTATTACTTATGACAAATTGTACACATATTTTTATATATTTGTGTAATGTATGACTGCCCAACTGAATGTAAACTCCGTGACAGCCAGGATCATTTCTGTTTTCTTCACTATAATTTATCCTCTGCTTGGCATATACTGGGTGCTTAAGAATGGCAACTTCACCACTATCTCCTCCATAAACAACATTGAGTTGTTGTAAGCAGCAGTCTGTTGCTCAGTCAAGAACACTCATTATTTCTTTTTTGCTGACAGACTAACCTCTACAACTTTAAAACGTTCCAAGAACTATATTAAGAGCTCCTTTCATTGCAGTCTCCCTTTAAAATGAATGAGTTCTAGAGTATAACAATAAGAAGAGAGTAAATGATTGGGGACAGACTGGAGCCAAAGTCGTTTGGTTTTGCTATAATCTGAGAATTAAAAAGCACAGGCTATAGAGTCAGAATTGGATATGAATCACTACTGGCGTGATGTAGTCATGACTCCCTTAAATGATGTGTAAAAGGGAACTAGTAATAGTGTCCGTGTAACTGTTGTAAGAATTACAGATATTTCAAATCGAGGGCTTATTCAGTGTAGTTAGTGCTCAATATCTGTTTATACCTGTAAATGGATTTATATCTGTAAATATCTAAATGAATTGTTGCAAAATAGCAAAATCTCTACTCCTCCTTAAATCTGGAACCACAATTATAGACTTCTATGGCACTCATTCTTTTCCTTCCTGAAACTTCCACTTTATTGTGAGGGGTGAGTATTCCTTTAATGCCCTTCCTCCTGACTAGACTATATGTAGGAGATATGTAAGGGCAGAAACGATTTCTATATAAGAAAGGATCTATCCCTTATACATGGAAGATCTCAAAAAATGCTTGCTGTTTGAGTCAATGAGTATGTTACTCTGATTTAATCACCTGCTGGTAAATACTGTTAACAGAAGTTGGGACATAGGAAGAAATTTACTTAAACATATTTGTTAAAAGTTGAGTTGGGGGGGTTCTGGGGGGTCCAGTCGGTTGAGCATCCAACTCTTGATCTCAACTCAGGTCTTGATTTCAGGGTTGTGAGTTCGAGCCTTGCATTGGGCTCCATGGTAGGCATGGAGCCTACTTTAAAAAAAAAAAAGAAGTTAAGTTTGATTGTTATGACTTTGATTTAACAAGGTGCTTTTTCTTTATTTTGAGGACATTAAGCAGTATAGAAAATTACACAAAAAATATAGAAAATTACAAATAATAACATAAACTACACCCACGTTCTCACCACTCAATTAATAATTATTACTTAATATATTGAAAGTCCACTTTAACCACCTTCATATAGCATACCCAGGAGCAAGTACAACCTTGGTTTGCAGTCCATTTTTATTTTTTTAAGTTTATTTTTATTTATTTTGAGAGAGACACCTCGCAAATGGAGGGAGGGTCAGGGAGAGAGGAGACAGAGAATCCCAAGCAGGCTCTGTGCTGCCAGTACCGAGCCTGATGTGGGACTAGAACTCAAGAAACCATGAGATCATGATCTGAGCTGAAACCAAGAGTCAAATGCTTAATGGACTGAGCCACCTAGGCACCGCTGCAGTCCATTTTAAAATTGTGCATGTGTGTAACATTGTTTTGTGTGTATTTTAATTAAGTGGTTTAATTAATTTAATTTCATTAATTAAATGGTATCACACTGCCCATCATACTGATTACCTTTCTTTTTTCTGTGCATACTGATAAACATCTTATTCATTCCTTTTAAGCACTATAAAATATACCATCTTGAGAATATATCACATTTTATTTCAAAGCCTATTTGCAACAACTGTTAGGTATATATACCTTAAAGAAGTGACTTAAAGCCTCTATGCCTCAGCTTTCAAATTTATAAAATGGGAATATTAAGAGTTCTTACCTAATAGTTCATTTGTAATTAATATATGTGAATTGAATGGAATAGTGTTCATCACATGGTGTGTATTCAATAAATGTTAGCTATTATTTATGTATTTCACTAATGATGGATATTAGGTGTTTCCTTTACTATTATTATTATTATTATTATTATTATTATTATTACAAACAGTACTTCAATGATGTATTTAGGTGTTTCCTTTATTACTACTACTACCACTACTGCTATTACAACAAATACTTCAATGAACATTCAGTGCTACAATGAACATCTTCATCTGGATCTCTTGTGCATATATTCTAGAATATCTCCTTGGGAAATAGCCAGAATGGAACTACTGGTCATAGGATATAAACACTTTCAGTTTCGCTAAATGTTGCCAAATTTGTGTTCCAATGTAGCTATACCAATGTATTAATTATTAATGCTGAGTAACAGCTCCAAAACTTAGAGGTTTCAAATAACATTTGTAATTTTTATCTCTCACAGTTTCTATGAGTAAGGAATTTGGGAACAGGTTAGCTGTGTGGTTCTAGCTCAAAATATCCCATGAAGTTGGTATTAGATGTTGGCTAAAGCTGTAATCATCTGAAGGCTTGATTGGGACTGGAAGATCCCCTTCCAAAGTGGCTCACTCATAAACTGGTAAATTGGTGCTGGTGCTGGTGCTGGTGCTTCGCAGGAGGCCTTAGTTCCCCTCCATCTGAGTCTCTGTAATGGGATATTTAAATATCCTTGTAGTGGGGTGCCTGGGTAGCTCAGTTGGTTAAACATCTAGCTCTTGACTTCAGCTCAGGTCATTGATCTCACGGTTTATGGGCTCAAACCCCACGTCAGGCACTGTGCAGAGTCTGCTTGGGATTCCCTGTCTCTCTGCCCTTCTCCCACTTGTGTATGCACACACGCTCTCTCTATATATCAAAATAAATAATAAAATTAAATAAAAATAATTATCCTTATGGCATGGCTGATTTTCTCCAAACGAATTAAGAAAGCAAGCTAGAGCCTGATATGCCTTTTATAACCTAACCTCAGAAGTTACACATTATCACTTCTATCATATTCTATCCTCTCAGAACAGTTCTGACTTAGTGTGAGAGGACACTCTATATAAATAAAGTGTGAACACCAAGGAAGAGGCAAGGATCACAAAAAGCCATGTCACATTATTGGCTACCACAACCAACTCCTACCAGCACTGAGTAAGAGTATTATTTCCCTATATCCTCACAAATGCAATATTGTCAGACTTAATAATTCTTAACCACTTGATTAAAAAGAAATGTTGTTGCTTTATTTTTATTTGATTACTGGTGAGGTGGAGCATCATTTTACATATTTTTGGCCGTAGTACACCCTCTTCTATATATTGCCTAATTATATCTTTTTTTTTCTATTGGTTTAACATTTTCTTGATTTGTATGTTATGGATAGAAATTCTTTGTTATACTCATTGTAAATATCTTCTTCCAGAATGTGTCTTATCTTTTAAATTTATCATTTTTTACTATATTTTGCTATGCTGAAATTTTAAATTTTGATGAAATCAAATTACCTAACTTTTCTGTTTTGCGCATATTATTTCTTATTTAAGGAAGCCTTCCATAGTCTATATTTTCTTCTAGTAGTTTTGAACTTTTTCACTTTTTGGTCTTCTTCCCAATGTGAAATTTTTTTCTTTCAATGGATGTAATTTTTTTTTTCTATAGGGAGAGTTAGTAATTGCTCTAAAACCGTTTGTCAAATAGTTCAGCCTTTCCTGAATTGGTCTGTGATGTAGCAAATTGTCCTATATCCATAGGTTTGTTTCTGGGCCTTTCGTTCTGTTTCACCTACCTTTTTATCTCTTCCTATTACAATAATACACTTTTACTTAATAATTTAATTTGGCAATATGTAATTAAATTTGGAAATGTTTAGATGACTGGTAGGATGAATCTCCCTTCTTTGTCCTTGTTTTTTAAATTTGTTTTAGCTATCCATGCACCTTTTTACCCTGTCATGTGAAACTTATAATCAATTTTACTATGTTCCAAGAAAGTCCTGCAGGGATTTTCCTTGGAATTACATTGAATTTTTAGATTAACTTGGGGACAGCTAATATCTTTATAATTCAGTCTTCATAAATGTAGGGGATAGCTAATATCTTTATAATTCAGTCTTCATAAATGTAGTATATCTCTTCATTTAGCTGGGTCTTCTTTACCAGTCTTTTTAAAAGAACTAAATATTTTATTATTATTCATATTTATTTTATGGCCTTAGTGATTGCTAGATCTTTTTCTAGATACCATTAAACAAGAAATAATTTCGCTTCTGGTAGCATAACATCCAGGTAGTGAAGTAAGATGAAACATAAGAAAGGTAGATAACAGTAAAAGACTGAAAGAATACAAAAAAAGCAATAGATACAATAAGCTTCAGAGGATTGTCAAGTGATTTGAAGGAGCAGTAATTATTTTGGGAATCAGAAGAAAGATCACTTTGAGGGGTACCTGGGTGGCTCCGTCGGTTAAGCATCCAACTTCAGCTCAGGTCATGATCTCGTGGTTTGTGAGTTCGAGCCCGGTGTGGGGCTCTGTGCTGACAGCTCAGAGCCTGGAGCCTGCTTTGGATTCTATGTCTCCCCATCTCTCGGCCCCTCCCCTGCTCATGCTCTGTCTCTCTCTGTCTCTCGATAATAAATAAATGTTAAAAAAAACTTTTTTTTAAAGAAAGGTCACTTTGAGTAGAAATTGTGAGAACCTCTACTGTAGTCTTATGTCATCTAGACCATGGAAAATGATTCAAATAGGCCCAAAGGCCCTAAAGAAGGAATTTAAATTGGGTTGAATTACTTCAACAGAAATCCCAAAGCTTTGAAAAGTACAAAACATTTTAATGGGACTGTTTTTAAAAATCTATTTGGCTATAAAAATGGAAAATAAAGATTAAAAGGATCCTTTAAAGCCAACTTTTGGATAATCCTAAATGCCAACTTAAGGAATTTCAAGTTGAGTATACAAAATGAGCAATGGGGAACCAAGGTTGTTAGACATCTATATAGCATTATAAAACTGAGTATAACCTATTTTCTTTTTTTTTTTTTTAGTTTATTTATTTATTTTGAGAGAGAGAGAAAGCATGAGTGGGGGAGAGCCAGAGGGAGAGAGAGAGAATCCCAAGCAGGCTCTGCACTGTAAATGCAGAACCCAATGCAGGGCTCAAACTCACGAACATGAGATCATGACCTGAGCTGAAGTTGGTCGCTTAGTCAACTGAGCCACCCAGGCACCCCAGTATAACCTATTTTCTAATTTTTCACATCTTTCCCCCCATTGGTCTGTGCTTTGTCCTTAGTACATAATATATTCTCAATAAACCATTTCATGATGAATGAGTAAATGATCTGGCTGTAATGTACAGAACCTATTTAAGGGGGGAAAATGGAAGACATAGAAACCTCTTAGGCGCCTATTTCCATAATGTGGTCATGAGTTAGTTGTTAGTGACCTCAATTCAGAGGATAGTATGTAAAGAAAAATTTCCCTGAATAAAGTGCTTCTGCCATACTGTTCCTGAAAAACGATATAATGAATATGTATTAATATTATCACTGTACCTTAGAGTAGCAGGGTGATTTTATTTTTGGACTATGAAGCTACCTTTTGTGTTTTCTGGTATTTTTGCCATTTTGAAACAAATAAAATGAATAAACCATTATTTGTAAGGCATTATAAGGTAAATATAGTGAAGGATACTAAATTGGTTAAGAAAGACTGGCTCTGATCTGGGACTGGGAATTGGTAGAGGAAGTTGCCGAAAGATAAGGAAGCAAGGATGCCTAATAATAATGATACTTAAAACTGATACAGTGCTTTATAGTTTTCAGCTGGGAAATACAGCATTATTGAAGAAAATTCAGTGAGGTGTGTTGACCAAAAATACTAATTTAATTCTTATTTCAGATCAAAATTAAAGTCCTAAATGTTGCTTAGTAAACTCTATTATTCATCCCTAATTGATTAGCACCTGTATCCCCATTTTACCTATGAAGAAAGGTTCAGAAAAGTTGCAACTTAATCAAGGTCACTAGCAAGTGAGTGACAGAACTCAAATCCATGTTGTTGAATTCTGAGCCTGGTGAAATTTCACTTTTCCACCATAGGTCTCTCACCCAAGAGCCAAAGGATTTTGTAAGAATAGTATCAAAGTGAACATGTATTCTCTTTCCTGGACAGGGACTTAAATTGGGCCAGAAAGGAGCTTTCAGATTGATTCATTTAAAAGGAAATAAGCAATTAGATTTCTCAGTGAAGCATGAGAACCATTCCATTGGCTATAGTCAAATAGTGAAATAAGGAAAGAAAAAGGAAAAAGGGTGAGAACAAGGCAAAGGAGATGGAGAAGGTGAGAAGGAAAAGGAAAAGCAGCAGTGACTTTTAGTAAGAGAGAGACTACAATACACTGGAAATATCAGCAGGTGGAATCATAATAAGACCTAAAATTAAGGTCTTGTTGATATGTGACTTGTGTGGAATAAATACAGAGATCAGTAGTGTTATTGAGAGTTTTGTGAGGCCATTGTTGACACCTGCCAGCTCTTTTCAAGATTAGCCAGAACACTAGTTTAGACTAAAACAATATTGGCTTGTTGATGTTCGCATTATTATTATTCTAATGCTTTAAATACAAAGACCAACATACAATATAGAGCTTATAGTCTAGTTTGGGAAACAGACATTAAACAAATGCATAAATATATAAATACAGATTGTAGTAACACGGAGTATAAGACATTTGTGAGTATGCAAAATGTGTTTGAGAATAGCAGGTACTTTATATTGATTGGAACACCAAGATTGTGGTGAGAAGTAACAGAAAAAGACTGCAAAGGAGACTTGAGACACATCATTAAAAGCTTTAAAATGCCAATTGAAGAATCTGAATTCTCTTAGGTTGGCTGAGGGAAGTTAGAAAAGATGTTTTGACAGATGAACATAGGGGAAGGGGGAAAAAAGAGAGAGGGAAGCAAACCATGAGACTCTTAATTATAGAGAACAAACAGGGTTGCTGGAGGGGAGATAGGCAGGGCATAGGCTAAATGGGTGATGGGTATTAAGGAGAACATGTGTTATATGTAAGTGATGAATCACTAAATTCTACTCCTGAAACCAGTGTTACCATATATGTTAACTAACTAGAATTTAAATAAAAACTTGAAACAAACTTTTAAAAAAAGGAATCACAGACCTAAAGAAAGTAGATGGATAGATGATAGATAGACTATAGATAGGACACTTGTGACAGGCACAGGGTATTGAAGTGTTCTCACTGTATTGTACACCTGAAACTAATATTACACTGTATGTTAGCTAACTAGAATGTCACTAAAAACACACAAAGAAGAAAAAGATGTTTGGAGCAGAAGAATAACATGATAAAAGGCAATATTTTGAGAAAATTAATCAGAAGTGTGCAGGATTAATGGGGGAGGAGAATAAGAGTCTGGAGGCAGGAGATGAGTTAGGAGGCTATAGCAACAGGCGAGATGGAGATGGTAAAGTCCTGCAGAGGGCATAAGGACATCTAGACCTAGGGGCTGAAATCCAGCCTGCACTCCATTTGCCTAGCCCTGCACCTGAGGGGTTGCATCTAAGTGCCTTTTTCTGTTTTTCACTAAGGGAACATATAAGCAGTGGCTCCAGGTTTGATCTCTCTTCTCTAGTAAGAGAATTGACCCATTTCAAAGAGACTGTGGGAGTCTAAAGATACTTCTTTTATAGCATTGCAGTGTCCAGGGTAAAAACACAGATATCAAAATCAATGACCAAGAAGAACATATGACATTTTACAACAGCTCTTTTGATGTCAGGAAAATTTTGAGCCAACCTTAATAACAAATATTTAAAGTTGCATTTGTGAAACATCCTCAACCTCTCAGGAATGGAACAAAAATAAATGATGAAATGGAGGTAAGGGGAAGAATGAGGCTAAGATGAGGATTTAGGCATCATTCAGCCAGCAAACCATATGCAATACAGAGTCATTTGTTTAATAATGGAATTTATTGTAGTTTCTATTTCAAACAGTAGAAGGCAGACACCTGTGCTTCCTGATAATTCTAACTTTGATAGGGTATATTTTAAATACTGGATGAAGTGGGGATGGGGAAAGATATTTGGTAAATGGGAAGGAAAACTATGATTAAAACAATATTGAACTGATTGGACCTGTTACCCAACTCTGTCATATTTCTTATAGTAGACTTTGTGGTTGTCTTCCTTAAATCTATTACACCCCTCTTTAGTTGCAGAGCAGCCATAAAACTAGAGGAATTTAGCTCCAAGTGTTAGCCCCAACTTGTCTAATTGATTGGAACAATCCCATACCCCATTCTAAAGTGATTCACTCAGATATAAGCAAAAACAAGTCAATCAGTGAATGGCATTTCCCTGGTCACAGAAATTGGTTCAGGAATGAACATAACCCATTGGAACCAAAGAGACATGTGGTTTGCTAGGAACTTCCAGGAAAGAATTGTTCTCACTATTCTATGAGAGCCTATGGAAGCAATTCTTTTAGTTTCCTGACACAGAAAAGAAGATGTCATGAATATAAGGGTAAGTTAGGCTTGGGTTGAATCTGACACACTGGAAGTCATATGGAAAAGATAGAAATAGATTCCTGATGACATTGTCAAACCATTGAGTCAAACCTATTTGAAGACCCCTATGCCTGTTGGCATCCAGTTACATGAGCAAATAAATTCCCTTTATTATTTTTTCAGTATTTTATTGGGATATAATTTACATGCATTAAAATGCACCAATCTTGGGGCACCTGGGTGGCTCAGTTGGCTAAGCATCCAACTTCGGCTCAGGTCATGATCTCTCTATTCAGGAGTTTGAGCCCCACATCAGATGCCACGCAGAGCCTGCTTGGGATTCTCTCTACTCCTTTCCCTCTTGTGCGGGTGCGTACACCATCTCTCTCAAAATAAATAAGTAAACTTTAATAAATAAATAAATAAATAAAATGCACCAATCTTAAGCATGCAGCTTGATGACTTTTTACATATGTACACAGTCATAGGGCCAACACACAGATCAAGATATAGAACATTTCTATCATTCCAGGAGCACCTGGGTGGCTTAGTCGGTTGAGTGTCTGACTTCAGCTCAGGTCATGGTTTCACGGTTCATGAGTTGGAACCCTGCACTGGGTTCTCTGCTGTCAGCATGGAGCCCACTTTGGATCCTCTGCCCCCCTCTCTGCTCCTCCCCCACTTGCACTCTCTGTCTCTCTCAAAATAAATAAAAAAGCTTTAAAAAGAATAGATAAAAAGACTAGATTCCCTTCCTTTAAAAAAAAAAAAACTCTGCTACAGGGTTAGGTTAAAATAATAATATTGACAAGCTTTTATTGATCTATTTCTATTTGCCACACACTGTACTAAGTACTCATTATATTATCTCATTTATTAACATTATTAAGCACGTGGGTTCAACAACATTTCAGATATTACAGATGGAGAAAACAGGTTTAAAGAGGTTGGCCTGCCCAAGATCACACACAGTTCAGGTGCATTGAAAATTTTTTTTTCCAACGTTTATTTATTTTTGGGACAGAGAGAGACAGAGCATGAACGGGGGAGGTGCAGAGAGAGAGGGAGACACAGAATCGGAAACAAGCTCCAGGCTCTGAGCCATCAGCCCAGAGCCTGACGCGGGGCTCGAACTCCCGGACTGCGAGATCGTGACCTGGCTGAAGTCGGACGCTTAACCGACTGCGCCACCCAGGCGCCCCAGGTGCATTGAAATTTAAAACTACATTTCTGACTTCAAGCCTTTGCCCTCCCCCCTTTTTTTGGAAGATGAGACCATAGCTTTTTATTTTATTTTATTTTTTATGTTTATTTTTAAGAGAGAGAGACAGAGTGTGAGCAGAAGAGCATAGAAAGAGGGAGACACAGAATCTGAAGCAAACTCTAGGCTCCAAGCTTGTCAGCACAGAGCCCGACGCAGGGCTCAAATCCATGAACCATGAGATAATGACCTGAGCCGAAGTCAAACGCTTAATCAACTGAACCACCTGAACCATGCAGGTGCCCCAAACCTTTCCCCTTAATTACCATGTACTGCCTCTAAAACATGCTGTGAAAAAAATCTGTTGTGATAACTCAAAGAGCATCTCAAAGGGGCGCCTGGGTGGCGCAGTCGGTTAAGCGTCCGACTTCAGCCAGGTCGCGATCTCGCGGTCCGTGAGTTCGAGCCCCGCGTCAGGCTCTGGGCTGATGGCTCAGAGCCTGGAGCCTGTTTCCGATTCTGTGTCTCCCTCTCTCTCTGCCCCTCCCCCGTTCATGCTCTGTCTCTCTCTGTCCCAAAAATAAATAAACGTTGAAAAAAAAATTTAAAAAAAAAAAAAGAGCATCTCAAAGAGTTTTACTCAATTTCCTCTGCTTTGCAGCAGCACTCATTTAACCACAATGTGATTTTAAATTCCACTGCAATTTGAATAGTGGTGGATCAGTAACTTGTTTAGAAGCCAATGAGAATTATGAGAATATCATTAAGGAAGTATCTCTGGGAATGCAAACTGGTGCAGCCACTCTGGAAAACCGTATGGAGGTTCCTCAAAAAACTAAAAATAGAACTACCCTACAACCCAGCAATTACACTACTAGGTATTTATCCAAAGGATACAGGCGTGCTGTTTTGAAGGCACACATGCACCCCAATGTCTATAGCAGCACTATCAACAATAGCCAAAGTATGGAAAGGGCCCAAATGTCCATTGATGACATGAATAAAGAAAATGTGGTATATATATATATACAATGGAGTACTACTCGGCAATCAAAAAGAATGAAATCTTGCCATTTGCAACTACGTAGATGGAACTGTAGGGTATTATGCTAAGTGAAATTAGTCAGAGAAAGACAAAAAGATATGAATTCACTCATACGAGGACTTTAAGAGACAAAACAGATGAACATAAGGGAAGGGAAGCAAAAATAACATAAAAACAGGGAGGAGGCAAAGCATATGAGACTCAGAAATATGGAGAACAGAGGGTTACTGGAGGAGTTGTGGGAGGGGGAATGGGCTAAATGGGTAAGGGGCACTAAGGAATCTACTCCTGAAATCATTATTGTACTATATGCTAACTAATTTGGATGTAAATTTAAAAAAATAAAATTAAGTATTATGTTGAAAAAAAAAAAGAAACAGGATTAACTAATCCTGAACTCATTTGACTATAGCAACTTTTAAACATATGTTTGTGATAGTTACCATAGGAGAGTGGGGAATGAAGATATTAGGTGGTGGGGATTAAAGAGTACACTTATCATGATGAGAAAATAAAATAAAGAGAAGAAAAAAAAAAAAGAAGTATCTCTGATGGGACAGAATGGGAGAAGGGGAGTGGGAGATATAGGCTTCTAGTTATGGGATGAGTAACTTGTGGGAATTAAAGATACAGCCTAGGGAATATAGTCAATAATATTATAATAGTGTTGGGGCGCCTGGGTGGCGCAGTCGGTTAAGCGTCCGACTTCAGCCAGGTCACGATCTCGCAGTCCGGGAGTTCGAGCCCCGCATCAGGCTCTGGGCTGATGGCTCAGAGCCTGGAGCCTGTTTCCGATTCTGTGTCTCCCTCTCTCTCTGCCCCTCCCCCGTTCATGCTCTGTCTCTCTCTGTCCCAAAAACAAATAAACGTTGAAAAAAAAAATTAAAAAAAAAAATTATAATAGTGTTGAATGGTGACAGATGGTAACTACACTTGTAGTGAACATGTTGAATCACTATGTTGCACACCCAAAACTAATGTGACATTGTGTGTCAACTCAAATTAAAAAATTAAAAAAAAGAAGTACTATGCCAAGTTTTCACCTATTCAAGTTCAGTTTTCACAGGCTTATACCAGCATTGCTTCCTCAGAAATCTCCACATTCTGTGTTAAAGTGAGGGCTCTGCTAGGAGGGCAGCTTGAGAATGCTGCCCAGCAAGTGAGAACAGAATACAGGTCAAGGAAGGATCTTAGGGACAAAAGAGAAAGGGAAGAGTGATCATATCAAAGGTAAAGAACCCAGAGTTAGTCCTTTGTCCAGGAAAAACCAAGGATGCTGACTTCTTCTTGCTGTTTCTTGCCTCTTCCCTTCTGTATAATATTATTAGTAACCAAAGAATTTAGACCTCGAATTTCTCTATTCTTTCTTCTAATCATCAGCCAAAAGCTCCTGTGGAGTATATGGCTGTGTTCCCTCTTTGGACTACCAGTGTAGCATACAGCTTGCCTTTAAATTGGTTACTCCTCAAATAGGATCTTGCTTGCAATGGAGAACAGGAAGAACTGTCACTGTAGTTACCACAATCAGTCTTTCATCTTCAAAGATGGCAATCGTGGTGGAATCTTTGGAATTTGTGGCATTTCTTTTATACTCCATATGTTAAGAAAGTTTGCAAAGGTATATTAAGCAGAACGTCTTAACCCTAATTTCTACTTTAAAATATTTTTTTAATTTAATTAATTCTCTGACCTACTTCCCATAGTATCTATTCCACATCTTCATCAAAATTCTACTTAAAGCTGGGGCACCTGGGTGGTTCAGTCGGTTAAGCATCTGACTTGATTTCAGCTCAGGTCATGATCTCATGGTTGCAGGATTGACTCCACACTGACCATGGAGCCTGCTTGGGATTCTCTCTCCTCTCTCTGCCCCTTTCCCTCTCTAACTCTCTTTCAAAATAAGTAAATAAACATTAAAAAAAAATAAAAAGACTCAGGGCGCCTAGGTGGCTCAGTCAGTTGCGCGTCCAGCTCTTGATTTTGGTTTCGGTCATAATCTCACGGTTCATGAGTATGAGCCCACATTGGACTCTGTGCTGACAGTGTGGAGCCTGCTTGGGATTCTGTCTCTCCCTCTCTCACTGGCCCTCCCTTGTTCATGCTTTCTCTCTCTCTCACTCTAAATAAATAAACTTAAATATATATATATAAATATAAATAAATAAACTTAAATATGTATATATATAAACATGTATATATATATAAATATGTATATATATATAAACTTAAATAAATATTTATATGTATATAAAATAAACTTAAATATATATGTGTGTGTGTGTGTATATATATATATATATATATATATATATAAATATAGAAAGACTCTAAAATTCTCCACCTGTCATTCTCATTAGATAAGCCATCTGCCTTTCTACCAAAAACAATAGGCAATTGGCTAGTCTCCATCTGTCTTCCTTTCCATCTCTAAAAATCACAACCTTCCTTTCTGCCTTCTTTTCTTCCTGCTTCTTAACAAAATTAAACTCTGCCTATGTCCTCAATTCCACCTTCTCTGAGTCCTTTGGGAACTTCCCTCCACAGTTATCCCCAGTTTTTAAGTGTTCTCAATTTCTCTCTTTCCACTGGGCCTTTTCACTCTGTTTTCCAATATGTACAAAATCTCTTATTCTGAGAAAGAAACCTCCAATTGACTCCTCAGTTATCCCTAATTTCTGTTATATTTTGCACTCTCTTTTAATTACCACACTTTCTGAAAAATGCAATACACTTAAAGGTCTCTGCCTCCTTACCACTATCTCCTTAATGCCCTGGAGTCCAGTAATTAAGGAAAACTGGCAGCACCAAATACCTCTGTAACTAGGGATAAAGGAAAGTAGTTGAAATGTGTATTGGGTAAAAAGTTGTTTGAGAAGTGATTACTTCCCTAGGTCTCCTCCCAAACTCCATGTTGCTGCATAACTTCGTTACCACAGAAGTCTGGAACTGATTTTTCTGGAGGGGATATGATTAGGACCTCTGGATTAGGGGATGCCAGGCAAAGTTAAGGGCATGGGTACCTTGCAAAAACAGGGAGATCAAACAATCATATATACTAAGTGCTGAGCTGTCTCTAACCCATCCCCCACACTGCTTCCAGAGCGCTGGCAGCAGCTTACCTTCTACTCCTCAGGCAGGAAATGCAAGACTCTTCTCTGAGGAATCTACTGTTCCTCAGAGAAAGACCTAAAGAAACTAACATCAGGGGTTTTTTCAACAAATGGCTTGTGCAGGTCTGTCCATAGGGAGACTCAAAGTCAAGAAGCCCCACTTCATGCTCAAGCTTCTAATGAGCTCTTCAACTTGTAATCATGAACAGACAACCAAAATTATCATCTCTCTGAAGAAAGCCTCTGACATGAAAGACATAGATCAAAACAACCAAACAATAAACAAACAAACAAACAAAACCTCTGAGGAGATAAAGCCTCTACATGGAGTAGAAAATTCCTCAGACAGAAGAGAGAATAGCACATCTATAAAACAAAAATAGTATGTCATTAATAAATTAATGAAAGGAGCATTCAGAAGGAAAAGAAAAATCCTCTCAGGGATGGAGGGCATCAAAGTGTACAAACTTAAAGTTGTAAGTCATATAGATGTGACATATAAACAATGTAAACATATAAACAAGTCATAGAGATGTAACATATAGCATGGTGACTATAGTTAATACTTTATTGCACATTTGAAAGTTGCTAAGAAAATTGCTAATTTGCAATTCTCATCACACAGAAAAATTCTGTAACAATGTATGGTGATGGCTGTTAACTAGACTTATTGTGATCATTTTGCAACATATACAAATATTGAATCATGTTGTATACCTGAAACTAACATAATGTTTTATGTCAATTATACCTCAATAAAAAAATAATTTCTTGGGGCGCCTGGGTGGCGCAGTCGGTTAAGCGTCCGACTTCAGCCAGGTCACGATCTCGCGGTCCGTGAGTTCGAGCCCCGCGTCGGGCTCTGGGCTGATGGCTCAGAGCCTGGAGCCTGTTTCCGATTCTGTGTCTCCCTCTCTCTCTGCACCTCCCCCGTTCATGCTCTGTCTCTCTCTGTCCCAAAAATAAATAAACGTTGAAAAAAAAAATTAAAAAAAAAAACCCTGCAGCCCCTCAAGTGCTGCCCCCTGCATCTTTAAAAAAAAAAATAATAATAATAATAATAATTTCTTGGAAATTAAATATATGATAGCAGAAATCCAAATATCAATAGATAAATTTGAAGAAATCTCTTAAAAGTAGTACAAAATGAGTTAGAGGTGGAAAATAAGAAAAGATGAAAATTAGATGACCAGTTCAAAAGTTACAACATCAGAATGATAGGCATCTTAGAAGAAGCAGAGGGGAGAGAATCATTAATGAAACAATTCAAGAAAATATCCCAGAATCAGGGCGCCCGGGTAGCCCAGTCAGTTGAGCGTCCAACTTTGGCTCAGGTCATGGTCTCATAGTTCATGAGTTTGAGTCCTGCGTCAAGTTTTGTGCTGACAGCTCAGAATCTGGAGCCTTCTTTGGATTCTGTGTCTTCCCCCTTTCTCTGCCCCTCCCCCACTTAAAAAAAATTTTTTTAAAAAGGAGAAAATACCCCAGAATTAAGGTTTCTAGATTTGAAAGAGCCATGGCAAAAAGTTTGAAGTTACTAGAGCATGAGGAATTTAGGACCACTTGGTGAAGGACCTTTTAAGCTATTCCTAGGAACTTAAATTTTATCTCCTATAGGCACAGCAGAGATTCTTTAGTAGGGAATGACCAAATTAGATTATATATTGAGGAGCTGGGCTGGAGGTGGGGGGAAAGCAGTAGGATAAACAGTGATATGGAGGAGAGAAACAATAATGACAATGAGAATGTTTCCAAAACTATTAGAAATAGTTAGGAAAGAAATGTTGAAGCAGATTTAAGAACTATTTAGGAGGTGGACTAGGCAGACTTGGAGCAATAAAGAAAATTTAAAGGAAATTAAAGAAAGTAGAAAATGTTTTCCAGGTTTCTAATTTGTATTATACAGTAAAAGTTAAAGTTAATAACCAAAATAGAAAATTCAGGAGTAAGAGATTTAAAGTAAAGGATTACGAGTTCACTTTAGGACATATTATGCTTTTGGTGCTTTGTGAGACATCTAGGTATAAATGGACTGAAGCTCAAGAGAGTAACTTAGGACAAGGGAGAATTTGATCTGGCTTAGGGTAGGAGTTGGAGTCTTATAAAACAAGTGGGATCACCCTGAGAAAATATATAGAGTTGGGGAGTGGGGCAAGCAGCGAGGACTAGAATGAAACCAAGTGATCACCAACAATTAAGGAGTGGACACACAGGGAGAAGCAAAGGAGAGTGGAGTTATACAAGAAAGAGAAAGTGAGATCATTCAAGCCCAATGAAGAATGGAAGTTAAGGAAAGGCAAAACAAAGCATTGAAGAAGTAGGATAAGGATAGAAAAAAAATTGGATTTGACCATTAAGAGATTCAGTTTTAATATTGTGGTGGGTGATATACCAGATTTTAGTTTCTTAAGGATTGGATGGGAGAGAAAGAAACAAGGACATGTAAACACAAATAATTGTAATACAAGGCATATGTGTATTGTAGTAGAAGATAAACATATATTATTCTATTCTGCTAGTAGTAGGCTGCTACGCATGGTCTGTTGTCTACATAATAGCTGCCTTCCTTCAGACTGCTGGCCTCCAAACTACTCAGACAATACTGCCCTTGTCCCAACCTCTAATACTCCTCCCCTTGCCTATTCAATAAGAGAGCACATTCTGCTTCCTAGAGCCAGCAGCTCAGTAGAGCTGATGAGCCTCTCGTACTCAAGATTTTCTTCTGTTCAGCAATCTTCTTCTAGAATACACAAGCACTCAAGAAGGGGTTGGAGAGGAGTAGATTAAATTATGGTCAGCATACTTTCCCCTGCAAGCACACACCTGAAATTTCTTTTGCCACCAGTCTCCAGGTCTTGTCATTCAGTCTAGTCCCCCATGTCAGACTTCTTCATTCATGAGGTTTTTCTCTCAGAAAATCTATGAGCTCTCCCTCAAATCCTGTTCTGCAGACAGGTATGTATATGCCAAAATTCAAACACGAGACAAGTTCAAGTTTTTTCCCAGATTTGTGGACTTGAAGCAAACCACAGAATTTCAATGGAAATATTGTTCAATACCCTCAAAAGTACTATGGCAGATAAGAAGCTGGAGATAGGTGGGGAAATATGGAGAAAAATAATAATAACATAAATTGAGCACTTACTGTGCATTAGGCACTGAGCTAAATTCTTTATCTGTATGTTACAGGTTAGGAAACTGATTCAGAAAGTAACAAACTAATATGGTTGGTAAATAGCAGAGACATTATTTGAACATATGCAGTGTTAGTCCAGAGCCCTTACTAGGTTAAGGGCAAAGAATTAAGCTCTGAATTAAAAAAACAAAAGTACATTGTCTCTAGCCCCAATTTATCCATTTTATTTATTCATTTATTTATTTATTTAGAGAGAAATTGTGCACACACACAAACAGGGAAGGGGCTGAGAGAGTGAAGAGAGAAAATCTTAAGCAGGCTCCATGCTCAGTGCAGACCCTGACGCAGGGCTCAATCTCATGACCCTGAAATCAAGAGTCAGATACTTAACTGACTGAGCCACCCAGACACCCTCCAATTATCAATTTTAAACTGGAAGTTCAGTTTAATAAAAAGACTAAAAAGTAAATAAAGGAAATGTCAAGGAAGCATAAGAGCCAAATGCATAAAACAAGGTATCAAAAATAGAATTAAATATCAATTATGATGATAGAGGTAAGCAATTTAAAACCTTGCATTAAAGGACTAAAACTGAGAAATTCCATGTCAAGCTGCTAATTTGGGCACAAGAATTTAACTCCCTTTGTATCAGAGTCCAGCCTGATAGGTGAAAGAGAAATATGCTAAAGGATGAAGCTCACAGCTAATCCATGAGGATTGCTAGGTGAGCACTAGTAGGCTTCCTTCATGTTGTCAAAAAAACAGTTCACTGGAACCATGAAATGAAGTATCTTTCTCCTATGACCGTGTAGTGTCCCTCCAGAACTCTCTTTTGACAAAGGCTAATATCAAACCAACTGACATAGTTTACATAGTTTACAGGGTCTATTACCAAAAGTGGGACAAAGAAGAATGCATTTGGATCTAAGAAACAATAGATTAATAATTGACAGAGTTCATCCCTTAACTTCCTTCTTCATATACACCTTTCTTCATACAAACTTCCATACAACAATAAAATAACTATTTCCACCTAATAAGTTAGCCGACAGCAATTTGTATAGAAAATAATAAAAAGGAAAGAGAAGAACAAAATAGTTAAATATACAAATAAATATACTACACATAATAAGTGAAGAGAAAATAGACAAAGCTAGTACAGTCCTCATTTTGGTAATTGGTCATGAGGTCACACTTAGTATCTGTGAATTCCTTCTTCCACTAACCACAGTAACCATTCTGGTCTTTTATACATTAGGGTGATCTGAACCTTCATTTTGGAAGGGCTTTCCAATAGTCCTGCCCTTGTTTGATTGCTATAGTTTTCCATAACCTGTACTTTGTGTGTGGGATTATTAAAGGTAGCCCCAGGGATCCCCTGGTTCCAGAATCACTCTTTTTTGCTCTATGTAGCAACAACTTGATTTACCCTTGGTAATCAGGGAGTAAAAACCCAGTAGAGTAATTCTTTTGTCTGCCTACTGGTTCAGTGACATAAAAAGCCCAAATAGCCAAATGGAGTTTCATCTTCGAATTCAATGGAACCATTGTTGTATTCCCCATTAGAAGCAAAGATTTCCAAACCAGCAGAACTCGGAGTAGCTGAAAGAGGAAGCAAAAATCCTGTGAGTGGGTTATTAGGTATTAATTGTGAGAGGAGCCATCTCCACTTCCTACCCTTGATTTCCAGATTCTGAATATAGAGGGGGCAGTACCATGTAATGGTCTCTGATTCAAAGCATAAACTGTATACTGTAAGACAAAATCCTATCCTTTCATGGTGTCATCTCCTAACCTGATAATCTAGTCATTCTTTAAGATTCATCCAACTTCTGCAGAGACCAAACAGGTATGTTAAATGCAGATGTGATAGATGTCAGCATCCCAGCATGTTTCAAGTCTTTGATGGTGGTACTAATATCTGTAATTCCTGCAGAAATACAGTATTGCTTCTAGTTTGCTATTTCAGTAGAGAGGGTTAGCCTTTCTACCACAATGGTTCTCATAAACATGTTTATTCCATTATACATTCAGGGACTGGGGAATAACCATAGGATGTATCTGTGGACCAACTGGTTCTACCTTTGCTTAGGCTGAGACTCCATCTATTACCTACCAATCATAGTCTCCACTGTAAGCCACAGTGTCATTTTGGATCCCCCATGATTAGCATTATACCTGAAAGACCTAGATATTCCTTTTTTTTCCCCAGTACACAACCACTCTAGCAAATGGGTGAACACACCTTGAAGAACACCTGGAGGAAGATTTATGATGTATTCATGCTGCAAAATCATTCCTCATGGGAAGGAAGCTTCCCAGTCAATCAAAGGATTCTACATTTGTGAACTGGCTTAAGTTTGGAAACTGGGCAAGAGGCCATGACTCTATATTGTGGTAACTCAAGTGAGATTTTTGGCCACCCAACACAGACCAGGCTGTTTATCTATTTTACTCCAAGGGATGTCATGATCAATTAATTAGCCATAACCAATGGTCCCTATGGACCAAAGTCTTATTACTAATAACATACCTCCTGCCCTTTAGAGTAACCATGCCCAACTTGTCTTTTATGCTTAAGTGCTGCTACTTGACCTATTACTTGGGATCCTATCATTTCTAGTGAAATCAGGGAGTTCATCACAATGACAGCATCTTGCATGGTCCTACCTTTCCCACAAAGGAGAGCAACCGCAAATCTCTCTAATGTATTTCTCAATGTTTAATATTTCTCTTCTCACTAATATATTTCTCAATATCTTAGTGACAGGAGTGCCTTCCAGACCTCCCCAGGAGTTATAGTTGGGGGACAAGTATGACGTTTGCACATGATAAATTTACTGCAACTTTCCTATCTCCTTAAGTCTTTGGATACCCTTCTTTACTTCAGGCCAGTGAAGCTCTGGTATCTTATCTTCATTCAACAGGCCACCAATAAGTCACAATTTTCATCAACCAACCCTTTAAGCTGTTAGAGCCACCTCCATTTGTACAAATTAACACATTAAATCTGGAATCTCTAGTAAGCAGCCCCATATCAATGAATTCTTCCTGATCTAGTTATGTTTTGCCCTCTGTGCTCTGATACCCTTAGAATTTGCTCCTACACACATTTCCAAGTTTTTTGCTGATACTGTATATATTAGCTAAACCTTGTGATAATTCAGGGGAAGGAGCCAAATGGTGGAACAGCATGGAAGCTTTTTGTGTGTCTCATGTCCATGAAATACAGCCAGACCAACACTAAACCATCCTACACACCTAGAAAACTGATTGGAAGATTAACACAACAATCTGCACAACCTGCAGGTAAGCAGGTAACCAGGTAAGCAGGTACGTGACACGAAGAGCTGAACTTGGGGAGCAAGAAGCCGCAAAAGGAATTCACCCCAAAAGAAAGAGCACAAAGAAACGACAGCCAGGGATTTAACCAACACAGATACAAGCAAGATGTCTGAACCAGAATTTAGAATCACGATAATAAGAATACTAGCTGGAGTCGAAAATAGATTAGAATCCCTTTCTGCAGAGATAAAAGAAGTAAAAAATAGCCAGAATGAATTTAAAAATGCTATAACTGAGCTGCAATCATGGATGGATGCAGCAGCGGTAAGGATGGACGAGGCAGAACAGAAAATCAGCGATAGAGAAGACAAACTTAGGGAGAATAAAGAAGCAGAAAAAAAAGAGGGAGATTAAGGCAAAAGAGCACAATTTAAGAATTAGAGAAATCAGTGACTCATTAAAAAGGAACAACATCAGAATCATAGGGGTCCCCGAGGAGGAAGAGAGAGAAATAGGGGTAGAAGGGTTATGTGAGCAAATCATAGCAGAAAACTTTCCTAACCTGGGGAAAGACAGACATCAAAATCCAGGAAGCACAGAGGACTCCCAATAGATTCAACAAAAACCGACCATCAACAAGGCATAGCATAGTCAAATTCACAAAATACTCAGGTAAGGAGAGGATCATGAAAGCAGCAAGGGAAAAAAAAGTCCCTAACCTACAAGGGAAGACAGATCAGGTTTGCAGCAGACCTATCCACAGAAACTTAGCAGGCCAGAAAGGAGTGGTGGGATATATTCAGTGTGCTGAATCAGAAAAATATGCAGCCAAGAATTCTTTATCCACCAAGACTGTCATTCAAAATAGAAGGAGAGATAAAAAGTTTCCCAGACAAACAAAAATTAAAGGAGTTTGTGACCACTAAACCAGCCCTGCAAGAAATTTTAAGGGGGACTCTCTGTAGGGAGAAAAGATGAAAAAATATATATATATATTTACTTATAATATATATTTATAAATATATATTTATATATATTTAATATATAATATTTACAGCATTTTATATTTTATATATTATATACAGATATATCAATATAAAAATATATAAATACATATTTGTATACATATTTATATTAAATATTTTATAATATATTATATAATATTTATAATATTAATATTTATAATATATATGAATATATTATAAAAATATATATTTATAAATAAATACCAAAAGCAACAAAAGATTAGAAAGGACCAGAGAACACCACCAGAAACTCCAACTCTATGAGCATCATCATGGCAATAAATTCATATCTTTCAATACTCACTCTAAACATCAAAGGACTCAATGCTCCAATCAAAAGACATAGGGTAACAGAATGCATAAGAAAACAAGATCCTTCTATATGCTGTTTCCAAGAGACCCACTTTAGACCGAAAGACACCTACAGATTGAAAATAAGGGGATGGAGAACCGTCTATCATGCTAATGGTCAACAAAAGAAAGCTGGAGTATATATAAGTATATAAGCCATACTTATATCAGACAATCTAGACTTCAAAATAAAGACTGTATCAAGAGATGCAGAAGGGCATTATATCATAATCAAGGGGTCTATAGACCAAGAAGACCTAACAATTGTAAACATTTATGTGCCAAATGTGTAGCACCCAAATATATAAATCAATCACAAACATAAAGAAACTCATTGATAGTAATACCATAATAGTAGGAGACTTCAACACCCCACTCACAACAATGGACAGATCATCTAATAAAAAAATCAACAAGGAAACAATGGCTTTGAATGACACATTGGACCAGATGGACTTAACAGATATATTCAGAACATTTCATCCTAAAGCAGCAGAATATACATTCTTCTCCAGTGCACATGGAATGTTCTCCAGAATAAACCTTGTGATAATTCATTTGATGTACTAACTACTCCTTTTTGGGCCATATTATATACCAGACCCCCTAGAGTAGACTGAGATTTGATCCCACTTATAGTTCTAGTGGCAACCAAGTATGATTGTGGTGTTTTTACAGAGGGTGCACACCCTCTTGTAAGTCATCTGTCCTTAGTCAGTTTACTGCCAGGTTTTTAAGCAAAACAAGGCTAGTTTCCTCAGAGCCCTGCCTTTTAGAGATGATGGGTATGTTTATGGCAGTAGTTTCACGGATATACACTTATCTCCGGACTCATCAAGTTGTATGCATTAAATATGTACAGCTTTTTGTATGTCATTCACTTTTTGAACTCAATAATGTGGCTTAAAAAAAAAGAAATTTAGGGGCACCTGGGTGCCTCAGTCGGTTAAGTGTCTGACTTCAGCTCAGGTCATGACCTCACAGTTTGTGATTTCAAGCCCCGCGTCAGGATCTGTGCTGACATCTCAGAGCCTGGAGCCTACTTCAGATTCTGCGTCTCCCTCTCTCTTCCTCTGCCCCTCCCCCCCCAAAAAATAAATAAACATTAAAAAATTAATTAAAAAAAGAAATATAAAATGAAAAAAAAATTATATTGCCTTACACTTTGCCCATCCCTCTAATAGAGGAAGAAGGAGATGGTAAGAAGTTTACCACTGCTTGGGAATGCAAGCTGGTGCAGCCACTCTGGAAAACACTATGGAGGTTCCTCAAAAAACTAAAAATAGAACTACCCTACGACCCAGCAATTGTACTACTAGGTATTATCCAAGGGATACAGGTGTGTTGTTTTGAAGGGACACATGCACCCCAATGTTTATAGCAGCACTATCCACAATAACCAAAGTATGGAAAGAGCCCAAATGTCCATCGATGGATGAATGGATAAATAAGATGTGGTGTACATATATATACAGTGGAGTATTACTCAGCAATCAAAATGAATGAAATCTTGCCATTTGCAACTATGTGGATGGAACTGGAGGATATTATGCTAAGTGAAATTAGTCAGAGAAAGACAAATATATGACTTCACTCCTATGAGGACTTTAAGAGACAAAACAGATGAACATAAGGGAAGGGAAGCAAAAATAATATAAAAACGGGGAGGGGGCAAAACAGAAGAGACTCTTAAATATGGAGAACAAACAGAGGGTTACCGGAGGGGTTGTGGGAGGGGGAATGGGCTAAATGGGTAAGGGGAATTAAGGAATCTACTCCTGAAATCATTGTTGCACTATATACTAATTTGGATGTAAATTAAAAATAATAATAATAAAATAAAACAAATAAATAAAAGGATAATAAAGAGGGGAAAAAAAGAAGTTTACCACTGCTCAGGAAGTTCTCCCCTCTAGTCCTTCCTTCTGAGTTGCTGCCACCACCTGAATCAGACAGGCAACACAAAGCAGTCTCTAACTATCACTAACACACACTACCCACTATTGCCAGTTGTCCCCACAAGTGTTAGGTCACAGTTTCCCAAGTCAATATGACTTTTTTTAAATACTGAAAATATAAGGGGACAAGGAGTTTATTTGAGAGGATGGAACCTAATAAGTTTCAATTTGTCTCAGTTGCCACATTTAGGAAGAACACTGATTTGGGATAACAGCTAAAATTGGGGGGAGGAGGTTTAAAGAACAAACAGCTATTCTTTTTTTTAATTTTTTTTTTAACGTTTATTTATTTTTGAGACAGAGAGAGAGCATGAACGGGGGAGGGTCAAAGAGAGGGAGACACAGAATCTGAAACAGGCTCCAGGCTCTGAGCTGTCAGCACAGAGCCCGACGCGGGGCTCGAACTCACGGACCGCGAAATCATGATCTGAGCCGAAGTCGGCCGCTTAACCGACTGAGCCACCCAGGCGCCCCTGAACAGCTATTCTTTAAAGAACTAACAACTATTAGGTGCCTCAGTAGTGCAGTAGGTAGCACTTCAGTCTCATAAAGAACTAACAACTATTAAGATCACTGGCAGTCATTCTTAGTGATAACAGGTGCTTATGTCCAAATAGAAATGGAGAAATAGTGCTATGAGAAAAGCAGCGTTAGAAACATAATCGAGTTACATAAATCATGGGAAATTTCTAGGAATGATCATGTATTTACAGTAAGCTTACTCTCCTTGGTCTGGTGAAAGATCTGAAGAAGGAGAAATAGACAAGTAACATATTAATCAAAGAATATTATCAAAAACTTTTGAAATAAAAAGTGCATCTAGAATCCATGAATTGAATAAGTTCATACCTTCTTTTTGACTAATGTTATACTCTATGATTTCCACATTAGAGGATGCATCTTTTGGGGGCCCCTAAGCCATATTATTCGGCTTCCCACATTTATTTATAACTAAATTATTAGTTATCCTTTTTAAGTTCAAACCATAGCTCTGTCATTGTTACCCATGCAGTTGTCCTTTCAACATGTTACCCATATGGTGAGAATAGTGCTGACCATGATGACATCAGGATTCCTTATGGAAAATATCTAGCAAGCTAATTACTTTGTACTTATAGCAAATGCAGTTGCCTTTAGGCCACAAGTTCTATGGGAGTAAACATTTTTTTTTTTTTTAGAGTAAACATTTTACAATATAGGTTCAGACCTAGGAAAAAAATCACTGTCTTTTTCCTCCCAGGAACAAAAACTAAGATCAGATAAGAATCTAGAAAGTTACTTATCAGTATACAAGAATAGGTTTAGAGTCTTTCCTTTGCTGCCAGAGTGGTGCTGATTTCAGCATAAAGGCATCCTTCAGTTGAGAGGCCCTGTCACTCATCAGTGATGTTCACTTTGGTTAATTAGAAATACTAAAATAACATGGGAATAATTTTACTAGCCTAAAAGAGCATGAATAAATTATACAAAAGCCATGAGTAAACAGAACATTCACATTAGCTTTTCATAATGGTTCCCATCTCAACTTCATAGACTTAAAACGTCTCCAAAGTTCAATGTAATTTAGTCAGAATAAGACTCAACTGGGTTCAACCACACTTTAGATATATAACTAGTTCTTGTGCAACAGAGGGGAGGCTGCAGGGGCTAGGAATCAGCTTCCTTGAAATGTATATTGGCCATACAATCATGTGTACTTAAATAGAATAAGGGATAAATTTCTGACCAAGGATGCAGTGTAACATTAGGATAAATTATTTTATGATGACCGACTTCAGAGGCTTCACTGGAAATAGTGGTGGGGAACAAAATGTAGTAATTACCCTTCTCTTGGGTCTCAGAAAGATACAGAGTAATGGTTCTTACCAGAATGAATGATATCACATAGGAGACAAAAGAACCCCCCTGACATGCAGTTTCTCTCCTCTTCTCAGGAGGACAACCACAATCCCAGTCACGGCTGCCCCTAGAGAGTTCAAGGTATGGAAAAATTTTTTTTGTATAAAGCCCCTCTCTGTATAAAAAATTTACTTAACCAAAACCAGCATGTCAGCACCATTCTGGTGATCCAATTTCATGCAATCCCATGAAAGAATACCTTGATGACTAGTGAATATCTAATCTCTAGGCCACCTTCTGAAACTGGGACTCAGCCATAGGACCCTAGAACAGCCCCATCCTATGAATTTCATAGTTACTCAGAATATCTGATCAACTCCATGCATGGCATAGAAATAATTAGAAAATAATTTAATTTTCAATAGCATCAAAAAACATCATGGGGCACGTGGGTGGCTCAGTTGGTTGAGCATCCAACTCTTGATTTCAGCTCAGGTTATGATCTCATGGTCGTGAGACTAAGCCTTGCTTGAGATTCTCTCTCCCTCTCTTTCTGCCCCTCCCCTGCTCATTCTCTTTCTCTCTCCCTCAAAAATAAATAAATAAATAACCTTAAAAAACATCAAATTTTTAGGTGTTAATTTAACAAAGTATGTGAAAAACGTGTACACTGAAAGCAACAAAACCAAGAAAAATTAAAGACCTAAATAAATGGAGAGATATATCATATTAATGGATCAGAAAATTCATTATTGTTAAGATGCCAATTCTCCCCCAATTGGTCTATAGATTCAATCAATTTACACAAGGGTGTTGTTTGTTTGTTTGTTTGTTTGTCTGAAATTGACAAGCACTTTCATGAATGTATGTGGAAATGCAAAGGATCTGGAAGGAACCAAATGATCCTGAAAAAAGAAACAAGCTGGAGGATTTATACTACCTGACTCCAATATCTACTAAAAGACTACAGTATTAACATAGTGTGATGCTGGCATATAGGATACAGATATATATGGATAGACATATAGATCAATGTAACTGAATAGCAAACCCATAAATAGACTCATATGTATATGGTGAGTCAAAGGCACCAAAGCAATCCATTAGGAAAGGAAATGCCTTCAATAAATAGTGCTCAGATGATTATCATACAAGGAAAATGAACCTCAACCCTTACCTCATACCATGCACAAAAATTAATTCATGGGAGACCTAAATGTAAAACCTAAAACTAAAACTTTTAGGGGAAAAAAAGGAGACATGGGAGCGGGCAAATTTTTTTAGACATGACACACAAAGCAATAATCAGAAAAGAAAACAAGTGATAAATTAGACTTCACCAAAATACAAAACTTCTATTCATTAAAAATATCATTAAGAAGATAATAGGCAAGCCACACAATGGAAGAATATATTCATAAAACATATATCTGACAAAGGATTTATAATCAAAATATATGAAGGATTCCTAAAGTTAACAATGAATAGGCAAAAGTTTGACATAGATTGTTCAGAAAGGAAGATATATGAAAGGCCAATATGCACATGAAAAAGTATTCAACACCATTACTCACCAAGTAAATACAAATGAGGCACTTGGGTGGCTCAGTCGGTTAAGCCTCCGACTTAAGCTCAGGTCATGATCTTGCAGTTTGTGAGTCCGGGCCCCACATTGGGCTTTGTGCTGACAGCTCAGAGCCTTGAGCCTGCTTTGGATTCTGTGTCTCCTCCTCTCTCTGCCCCTCTCCCACTCACGCTCTGTCTCTCTCTCAAAAATAAATAAGCATTTAAAAACAATTTTAAAGAGGGGCGCCTGGGTGGCGCGGTCGGTTAAGCGTCCGACTTCAGCCAGGTCACGATCTCGCAGTCCGTGAGTTCGAGCCCTGCGTGGGGCTCTGGGCTGATGGCTCAGAGCCTGCAGCCTGTTTCCGATTCTGTGTCTCCCTCTCTCTCTGCCCCTCCCCCGTTCATGCTCTGTCTCTCTCTGTCCCAAAAATAAAATAAACGTTGAAAAAAAAATTTTTTAAAGAAAGAAAATGCAAATGTAAATCACCATGAAATACCACTAACACCCACTACGATGGCTAAAAAATTTTAAAACTAGTATCACCAAATATTGAAAAGGATGTGAAGCAGGGGCGCCTGGGTGGCGCAGTCGGTTAAGCGTCCGACTTCAGCCAGGTCACGATCTCGCGGTCCGTGAGTTCGAGCCCCGCGTCAGGCTCTGGGCTGATGGCTCAGAGCCTGGAGCCTGTTTCCGATTCTGTGTCTCCCTCTCTCTCTGCCCCTCCCCAGTTCATGCTCTGTCTCTCTCTGTCCCAAAAATAAATAAACGTTGAAAAAAAAAAATTAAAAAAAAAAAAAAAAAAAGGATGTGAAGCAAACAGAACTCTGAGACATTGTTGGTGGGAAGTTAAAATGGAATTCTTTGAGAAAAGGTTAGGCAATTTTTTACAAAGTCAAACACAAGCCTATACTTTATTTAGAAATTTCATTCCTAAGTATTTAAGCCAAAAGAGCTAAAAATACATATTCACAAAAAGACGTGTACAAGAATGTTCAGAGTAGCTTTATTTATAATAGCACAAAACAATAAACAACCCAAACATCCTTCGGCAACTGAACGGATAAACACATTGTGGCATATTTCTATGATTAAATAATTACTCAGGAAATGAAGAAACAAAGTCCTGATACACACACCAACATGGATAAATTTCATGAACATAATGCTAAGCAAAAAAAGCTATAAATAAAAGAATACATACTGTATGATTCCATTTAGAAGAAGTTCTAGAATAGGTAAAACTAATCTAAAATGAAAATAATCAGAACAGTGGTTCCCTCTGAGAGGCAGAGAGAAGGGCTGATGGAGAAAGACAGGATGGAGCTTTCTAGGACTGAAACATTTTATATCATGATAGAGGGGTGTGGGTTATATAGGTGTATCCATTTGTCAAAATTACATAATTAGCTTTTTTGCATTTCAATATATGTAAATCTTACCTTAAAAATAACCACAAAAACAATAGTACCAAAGAGAGGTAAGTGGGTGAAAGCATAGATAAAATAGGAATAACAATATTAAAATTATTAAAGCCAGATGATAGATACATCGAGTTCATTATATTATTCTGCTTACTTTGTATATGCTTGAAATTTTTTACAATAAAAAGTTTTAAAAATTAGCTGAGTCCACCACATTTCCTGGTAAGACCCCTGTGGTCAAAAAGCTCATTTTCCTACTACCTAAGACTATTTTAAACCTCCTCCTCCACTCTCCTCCAACCTTCCACCTTCCCGATCTCCTAGTCACAAACAGTTCCTCCCACCACTAAACCTACAGGTCTACTAGTATTCACATCCACACTTTTCTCCTCCCTTCTGTTCCAAAGAAAGAGGTGGCATTTCTTCTTTCCAATGTCAGTCTCTCTGTCTGAGCCTTACAGTCCTGTCCCCACCCCCACCGCCACCATCCCACTTTCTCAGAAATCTTGTGCCTTTGATTATCACTTTCTTCTCTTATCATCTCTGCTGGCTTCTTTCCCATCAACTTCTAACCACTTCCAGGCCTCTTCTATCCTAAAAACAAAAAACATAAAACCTCGATTCCACATTTTCACTAACTACTGCCTGTTGCCCTCCTTCTTCAGAACCAAATTTCTTGAAAGAGTTGTGACACTAATTGTGTCAACTTCTTCCATTTCCATCACTCTTTGGTCATTCCAGTCTGGCTTCCACCTCCGCCACTTCATTTGAAATGTCTCTTATTAAGTTCACCAATGGCCTCCATGTCACTAAGGCAAAAGAATAGTTTCAGTCCTTACCTTGCTTAGACACTAGGTAATATTTATATCTCCTCCTTATCAAAAACCCTCGCAAAGTTTCTGTGACTCCCTATTCCCTGGCCTAAGTCTCATTTGTTAACCTCTTGTCCCTTTCCAGAACCTTATATGTCTGAGTTTCCTAGGTCAATCTCTTACGTCTCTCTCAAAACATTGTACCTCTCCTGGATGATCTCATTTGCTTCCATCTGTATGCTAAGGACTCCCAAATGTACTTCTCCAGCCTAAATTTCTGTTCACACTCCAGAACAGTATATCCAACTCTTTATAGTGCTCTTGGATACCCTAGGGGCATCTCCAACTCTGCATGTCCAAAGTTGAACTCTCACATTTCTTTCCCATGGGACTCCCTGTATCAGCATCTGGCACCACTTTCCACACAGTAGCTCAAGCCAGAGATCTGGGCATCCTTGACTTTTACATTTCCCACACCACCCACATCCAATAAATCACCAAATTTTGGAGATTCTACTTTTTAAATATCTTTCAAACCTTCACTGTCTCTGGTTCATCCTAGTCCAAGCCACTATTTTCTCTTTTTAGACTCCAGTTATAGCATGCATATTGATCTTCTTGTCCTCAGTCTCCCAAGTCTCCAGCCTTTTTAACATATAACAGCTGGAGTGGTCTTTCTAAATTTACATTTAGATCATTTTTCAAATTTTTCAAATTTACATTTGATCATTTTCCCCACTCCTCCCCAGTCTGTTTAAAAACATGCAGTGACTTCCAACTGCCCTAATGGCAAAGTAAAAAATACTTAGCATGGTCTAACAAGTCCTGTGTGTTCTGGCTTTGCTTACCTCTACAGCCTGGTTTTAGGCCTCTCTCCTTCAGTCTCTTTCTTCCAGCCATACCAAGACAAGTGTGGCAGTTGAATCCTCCGGGAAGGAATGCTGAGATGGAGTCAGGAAGGCAAAAGGTTTATTGGGAGTAAGACCTATGAAAGGAAAAGGGAGCAAGGAGGATTGGGCAAGAGGAGCCATGAAGATAGCAATACAGGTCTGTCAAAGTATTTGCCAGAGAGCTGTGGAGGAATGACTGCACATTACAGGACTCCCACATTAGGCAGAAATGGCCAGGTTCTTAAACCACAGTCTTAGTTACTGGCTGAAGCCATGGGAGAAGAGCATAACCTCCTCACAAAAGCTGAGGTGGAACTAAAGGAGTTAAAGCCTGGCAGCTGGCAGTAGACCTTACCCCTAACAGTCCTTTCTTTGAATGGGGAGCAGACATTTTAGTGTCTACCACAAGGGGGCATATCACAAAAGCCCCTTTTGAAGCCTCTGGTTTTGGGGAACACTTCCTAAAGAAATAACATTTGTGTAGATTAAAATTGGCCAGGGAACTGTGAGAGTATACCAGACTAGGAAACAATAGTATGTGGAAAGGCCCTAAGTGGCAAGGGTGTTGGATTCTTGAAGGAACTGAAAAAAGGACCCAAGTGACTGAGCACAGTGTGTTGAGAACAATGTTGGCTTCCAGCATACACTCCAGAAATGAATCTTTTAGGGTGCCTGGGTGGCTGTCGGTAGCATCCGACTCTTGATTTTGGCTCAGGTCATGATCTCACAGTTCGTGAGTTCGAGGACTGCATTGGTCTCTGCGCTACTGGTATGGAGCCTGCTTCAGATTCTTCCTCTCTCTCTCTTTTCTTCTCTCCCTCTCTCTCTCTCTCCCCCTGACCCCCCCCTACACACACTCTCTCTCTCTCAAAATAAATAAATAAACTTTAAAAAACAAAAGAAATTAATCTTTTCCAAACTGAATGTGTGTAAGATGTTTTTGAGGACCTCTAATTAAAATTGCAGATCCCTTGGCCCCACACAGAAATTCTGATGCAGTAGGTCTGGTGCAGAGCCCATCACCTGTGTTTTAATAAGCACTTTTTCCTGGGGATTCCAAAACAGGTGGTTCACAATATACACCCTGAGGATTGTAATCAACAGTAGGTGTTATTATTATTTCTTTACTTGTTCATCTCCCATAGATTGAGCTTCTCTCAGGGAGTTTCCTAGCACCGAAAGTAAAATATGTATTGATAAATATTTGAGGAATGAATAAATGACAAATAAAAAATGGAGGCAGGGCCATGTAATAAGAATAGGATACCTAAAAGCACCTTGTAAACTATAAATAAAATTTTCTATGCTGTGAACAGTGACTTTCAATTTTTTTGACCATGTGAGACAAAAAGAAATACTAAGAAATACATTTTACTTTGTGACCTACCACATGCACACACTATACGCTCTACACACAACTATAAAACAAGACATACCAATACTTATCCTTTACTGCATTCTGATATTTTCTATTCTATTCTATCCTTTTTCAGAAAATAAATTGTTTTAATAGGTCATTAATGAGTATTGTACAGTTTAAAAAACAATGAGCGAAGTGATATTTTTTTCCCACTACTACTTAACCCACCCTGTCTCCACTCCCCAGCTACGGTTTGGCCTTGCTAAATTAGCAACAGGTACCTAGTTCTGTGAACTTAATTCTCAAGTCTGTATAGGTGCTTCCTCTGACTCAAAAGGCCCTTCTCCCTTTCCTTACTTAATTCCCATTTATTCTATCCTGTCCTGTGTCCTGGGAACCTTTCCCTCTCCTGGGCTAAGACAGCATAGTGTTCTTATCTCTGTCACTCTGTATGGAAATTGTCTGTTTAGGTATCCATACCCCTCAGCAGACTCAATACTTAAAAGTCAAGGATTGAGTAAAATGAGCACTCAAAAAATGCTTTTCAAATACCTGAATAAAACCAAAGTGCTGTTATGTTATTTTGAGAGGGGAAATATGGGTGCTGGAGGGGCAAAGGAGAAACATGAGCTAAATGATATAATTTGTGTTGTTAAAAACATGAAGCTTCTGTAAACAGACCAAGAGAAACCTAACATTTTCAGATCCCTCCAATGTCTGTGACCCACTGAAACCATATATTAGTTAGGTTTTAGTTCAAGTAGAGTGCAGGTTTTTGCTCTGTTTTTTTACAGAGCCTAAATATTCAATTGTTTTAAACATAAATATTAATAGAGATATTGACTCACTGAGAAGTGATAAAGGCTTTGGTGCTGGAATCTAACTGATTGGATCAAAGACATAACCTCAAAGTGCCCAGTATGATATGGCCATAAATGAGATGGACACATAGCTCTTAGAGGGGGTAGAGAGGCTCTGCTCCTCAGCACACCCAAAAGGCACCTTGGCTAATGTCCACATACAAAGTGAGGAATTAAAATTACAAGGTCTTGTCTTTTCTTTATTCATACAGTTACTTCTGTTAGTTGAATGTATTCATACTGTATTTGGGGGACAGTATTAACAAAATCCAATAACATTTTTTAAAGTTTTTATTTAAATTCCAGTTAGTTAACATACTCCAATAACATTTTTTTAAATTTTTTTTAATGTTTATTTATTTTTGAAACAGAGATAGACAGAGCATGAATGGGGGAGGGTCAGAGAGAGAGGGAGACACAGAATCCGAAGCAGGCTCCAGGCTGTGAGCTGTTGGCACAGAGACCGACGCGGGGCTCGAACTCATGAACCGTGAGATCATGACCTGAGCCGAAGTCATTGGCTCAACTGACTGAGCCACCCAGGTGCCCCATCCAATAACATTTTAAAGATGTTTGTATTGTCTTTATAAACTGTTTAGTCTTTGTGAAGACAAAGTATTTTTGTCATTTCTTAGTCCCCTTCACTTTACGCATTTCTACTTAAAGAGGCTCTTGACACTCTCTCTCTCTGTCCCTAGAGTCTTTTCTCTGTCTTGTATTCCTCCTCTTCTTTTGAGTAATCAGAAACCAAAAGTATCTTTGAAATTCAGCTCTTTGACATTGAAGGAGGTAAGGGACTACCTTTCACCACACTTTATAAAGGAGGATGCCACAGAATGAGGCTCAGCCCTTGACTACTGAGAGGTAGGGCTGGTGTTCAGCAGAGGTGGCAGTAATGCAGGGATCTGAGAGAAAAATGAAGATGTATGGTTACTTATGAAATGTCTATTGTGCAGTCTCATTCTGTTCTTCTAGAATACTGACACTAGGTGAACTCAATCAACCCAGATTTAATTTTTATAATCTTCATTTATTCTATTAAGATTTGAAAAGTGCCACATAACAGACCACCAGATAGTTGTATATTTGCCATATGCACTTGTGAAATGGCCTTGCTTCCATTCTTTTCTTTTCTTTTTTTTTTTTTTTTTTTTGCCTGACATTAAGTGCTTTGTTATTTTTTTTTTAATGTTTATTTATTTTTAAGAGAGAAAGAGAGACAGAGTGTGAGCAGCGGAAGGGCAGAGAGAGAGGGAGACACAGAATCTGAAGCAGGCTCCAGGCTCCACGCTGTTGGCACAGAGCCCGACGCGGGGCTTGAACCCACGAACCGTGAGATCATGACTTGAGCCGAAGTCAGATGCTCAACTGACTGAGCCACCCAGGCACCCCTTCAGTGCTTTATTTACACCATTTTATTTATTTTTTTTTAATTTTTTTTTTCAACGTTTATTTATTTTTGGGACAGAGAGAGACAGAGCATGAACGGGGGAGGGGCAGAGAGAGAGGGAGACACAGAATCGGAAACAGGCTCCAGGCTCCGAGCCGTCAGCCCAGAGCCGGACGCGGGGCTCGAACTCACGGACCGCGAGATCGTGACCTGGCTGAAGTCGGACGCTTAACCGACTGCGCCACCCAGGCGCCCCTACACCATTTTATTTAATCACAATAGTAATTCTGTCTGGAAGGTATAATTTATCCTATTTAAAGATGAGGAAAATAGGGTTCAGAGATGGTGATGTAACGTGGCAAAGTTCATACAGCTCTTAAATAACAGAAATTGAACGTGACCCCAGGTATGTCTAACTCCAGTTACCATGTGCTTATTTGTCTTGCCCTTCAGGGGTTTACTATCTAACTGAAGATATTTAAATGTGATATATTAAAAGTATTAGGCAGCATAGCATAGTAAATGCCACATATACAAGATAATGTAAAACAAGTTCTGTGAAAATTTGATGAAGAAGGGAGCATATCCAGCTGAGGTATGAAGATGTAAGTTTTGACCTAGATCCTAAAGATATAAGATATGATTGATGGGGTTGGTGGGTGGGAAAGAACAATATGCATTTGGGGTTGGGAAAACCACCTTCTTCAGATGTGTTGAGATGGAATAACACAAGTTGTATTCTGTAGACGGACCTGCTTCCATTCTGAAAGCATGTGGTCTAACACTGAGCAGCCTGCTTGTTCATGCTTAATACAGAAGAGAATTAAGAGAACTGTCATAACATTTACAATGAATGCTATATTGTAAATATATATTTACAATACTATGCCTATTGAGACCTTTTGTCTTTTGAGAGTTTTTTCCAACATCCAGAACCCTTGTCAGTTATGAGTCATATAAACAATATTAGTAGAAATTAAAAAAATTACTCTCAATCCCGTGACTGCAACAAATCAATACTCTTTTTATTCCCCCTTGTTTCCTGTCCTTGACTGTGTATCTATTAGACGTTTCACTTGCAAATGACTAAACAATAAAGGAATTGCTCAAGATGAGCTTGAGGCTTGACCTAGCAGCTCAAACTAAATCACCAAGTACCAAGTTTCTTTCATTTACTCTATTCTGCCTACCACTGTGTTGCTTTATTCTCAGGCACCATGTGGTAACCTTAGGGAGTTCCAGGCCCTCCCAGTATGGTAGCAACAGCTGTAGAAGTTCTAGATCCCACATTCTCACACTTCATCAAGCCCTAGCAAACAGGCTCTGATTGGGTTACCCACCCATCCATGAACCAACTTCTATGGAGAGGGAGATAAAGTTCAGATTGACCTGAATTATCAGGATCCACCTACATAGCTAAGAACTGGTGAGAAGTGGTTTCCTTAAAAACAAAACACATGTGGGGCACCTGGGTGGCTCAGTAGGTTGAGCGGTTGAATGTCTGACTTCAGCTCAGGTCTTGATCTTGCAGCTTGTGAATTTGAGCCCTGCATTGAGCTCACTGCTGTCAGTGCGGAACCCGCTTCAGGTCTTCTGCCCCCTCTCTCTCTGCCCCTTCCCCATTTGCACTCTCTCTCTCAAAAATAAATGAATCTTAAAAAAAAAAAAAAAAAATGTGCTCTTAGGAAAAAACAGAGAAAGGATGCTAAGCAGCATAAATAATATATGCCTATTACCATGTGCAAGCTTGATTTATCATTGTAATCATGGCCTGGATGTGATTTTATATTCTGCTCTTTAAATGTTATCTTTTATAGAATTATATTTCAATATGTTGGGCTGATAGTAAGCATACTTTCAATTAACAATAACTGTGCCTCAGATAAACTCCATTGGCTACAACACTGCCACTGCACAAAGCTTGAGAATAAACATACTTTCAATGCTGTTAGATTTATGCCATTTTTAGTGACTCTGTCATTTAAACTTGAATGTAAATATTGTTGACACTAATGAAAAAGCTAGTGACAAGTCATTCAAATAATATAAGCATGTAAAATTAACCATTTGTGGAAGCTGGTGTATCATAACAATGATCAAAACATATCTTTGGGGGGCACCTGGGTGGTTCAGTCAGTTGAGCATCCAACTTTGGCTCAGGTCATGATCTCGCTATCCGTGAGTTCAAGCCCAGCATCAGGCTCTGTGCTGACAGCTTGGAGCCTAGAGCCTGTTTCAGATTCTGTGTCTCCCTCTCTCTCTGCCCCTCCCCCACTCATGCTCTGTCTCTCTGTCAAAAATAAATAAACATTAAAAAAGTAATTTAAAAAAGCCGTATCTTTGGCATACAACCCAACACCAAAAAATAATAACAATAATCCAATTAAAATGGGCAGAAGAACTGACATTTCTCTACAGAAGACATACAGATGGCCAACAGACACATGAAAAGGTATTCAATGTCACTTATCATCAGGGAAATGTAAATCAAAATCACCATGAGATACCATCTCCCACCTATCAGAATGGCAAAAATCAAAAACACAAGAAACAGGGGTGCCTGGATGGCTCAGTAAGTAGAGCATGTTGACTCTTGATTGCGGGGTCATGAGTTTGAGCTACACTTTTGGGATAGAGTTTACTTAAAAAAAAAAAATTAAAGGGGCACCTGGGTGGTTCAGTTGGTTGAGTGACAGACTCTTGGTTTTGGCTCAGGTCATGATCTCTCAGTTCATGAAATCAAGCCCTGCATCAGTCTCTGTGCTAATGGCATGGAGTCTGCTTGGGATTCTCTCTCTTCCTCTCTCTCTCTCTCTCTGCCCCTTCCCTACTCGTGCTCTCACTCTCAAAATAAACAAATAAACTTTTTCTTTAATTAAAAAAACCAAAAAACATAAGAAACAAGTGTTGGTGAGGACGTGAAGAAAAAGGAACTCTCTTGCACTGTTGGTAGAATCAAACTGGTGCAGCCACTATGGAAACAATATGGAGGTTCCTCAAAAAATTAAAAATAGAATTACTGGGGCACTTGGGTGGCTCAGTCAGTTAAGCCTCCAACTTCGGCTCAGGTCATGATCTTGAGGTTCATGAGTTTGAGCCCTGAATCGGGCTCTGTGCTTGACAGCTCAGAGCCTGGAGCCTTCTTCGGATCATGTGTCTCCCTTTCTCTCTGTGCCCTTCCCCTGCTCATGCTTTGTCTCTCTCTGTCTCTCAAAAATGAATAAATATTTTTTAAAATTTTAATAAAATTACCATATGATCCAGTAATTACACTACCGGGTATTTACCCAAAGAATACAAAAACACTAATTTGAAAAGATAAGCACCTCTATGTTTATTGCAGCATTATTTACAATAGTCAAATTATGGAAGCAGCCCAAAATGTCCATCAATAGATGAATGAATAAAGAAGATTGTGGTATATACATACAATGGAACATTACCCAACCATAAAAAAAGAATGAAATTTTGTCCTTTACAACAACATGGATGGATATAGAAAGTATAATGCTTAGCAAAATAAGTTAGTCAGAGAAAGACAAATGCATATGATTTCACTCATATGTGGAATTTAAGAAACAAAACAAAGGAAAAAAAGAGACAAACCAGAAAACAGAACTTTTTTTTTAAGTAACCTCTACACCCAACATGGGACCCTAACTCATGACCCTGAGATCAAGAGTCACATGCTCCACTGACTGAGCCAGCCAGGCACCCCTAGAAAACAGACTCTTAACTATAGAGAACAAACTGATGGTTACCAGAGGTGGGGGGGGGGGGGAGGGAAGGAATGGGTAAAATAGGTGGAAGGGATTAAGAGTACACTTATCTTGATGAGCACTAAGTAATGTATAGAAATGTTGAACCACTATATTGTACACCTGAAACTAATATAAAACTATATGTTAACTCTACTGGAATTTTAAGAAATTAGGGGTGCCTGGGTGGCTCAGTTGGTTCATCATCCGACTTTGGCTCAGGTCATGATCTTACAGTCTGTGAGTTCAAGTCCCACCTCGGGTTCTGTACTGACAACTCAGATTCTGTGTCTCCCTCTCTCTCTGCCCTTCCCCCACTCATGCTCACTCTCTCTCTCTCTCTCTCTCTCAAAAATAATAAAAACATTTTAAATATTGTTAAAAATTTTTAAATAAAAAACAATATCTGCTAAGGCTGAAGAAAAGAAAAAACCACATCTTTGGTATGGCCAAGAGTTTAAGGCCAAGACTTTAAGTGAATATTTATTCACTGATTTATTTGCTTATTCAACAGATGCTCAACAAGCGCTTGTGTGTGCCAGTGTGTCCTAGAATTGTAGGGAATACAAAGATTAATTAAGCCTGGTCCCTGAGCTCAAGGAATGTATGATTTTTTTTTAAGGTTCATTTATTTATTTTGAGAGAGAAACCACGCACATGTGTGTGCCAGGTGGGGGTGGGGGCAGAGAAAGAGGGAGAATCCCAAGCAGGCTCTTTGCTGATGTGGGGCTCAGACCCACGAACCATGAGATCATGACCTGAGCTGAAATCAAGAGCTGGATGCTTAACCAACTGAGTCACCCAGGTGCCCCAAAGAATGTACGGTTTTTATCAGCCTTTTCCCCAAACTGCATTCGGGGTTTTGTAATCTTGTTTTCTATATAATTTACTTGCATGTAGCAAAATTCAATTACAACCTCAAGTTTATATCTCTGATAAGTTTCTTCCCTGGGACAGCTAGGACATTATTTCAATCTTCAGACTGACTCTCAAGCCACAGGACTGCAGTGTCTGACTACAAAACAGATCCCTGCATATCTGTTTATGTGCTTCCAGAACTTATTATCAGAATATAATAATAACTATAAAGGAATATTTGACTAAATAGAGATAGGTACCATATTCCTGGATGTTGGTCCTTCCCCAGTTCTTTCTTTTTTTTTTAATTTGAGAGAGAGGGAGAGCAAGAGCAGGAGAGTGGAAAGAGGGAGAGAGAGAACCTTAAGCAGGCTCCATGCTCAGCAGGGAGTCTGATGTGGGCTTTGATCCCATGACCCTAGGATCATGACCTGAGCTGAAATCAAGAGTCTGACACTCAACTGACTGAGCCACCTAGGCGCCCTCCCAGTTAATGTATTTTTAAGTATAATTCTAATCATCATCAAATTAATTTTTAACTGTAACATGATTTAAAGATAATTTTAATACCTTCTGGAAGAATATAAAATAAAAAATGAGTGAAGATTTCCCCTTCCCAGAAACTTTAAGCGTTTTAAAAACTATAATTAATTAAAATAGTGATAAATCTCTCAGAAGAATTCCAAATAACATATGTAGAGATTCCACCTCTAGGGTGCCTAGCTTAATTTCTGCTCTCTCCCCTCCAAGGGTCAGCTATACTTACTAACTCTATGAGAGGACAGGGCAGAGAAGGGGAAAAACAGTGATTTTATAATGGAGAAACTTGCTAACACAACCTTAACCAAGTGATGAAAATTAACATCATCAGTGAAGTCACATGAGTATCATTTACCCCTGATGGGATAGGCAAGCGCACTTGACCCCTGTGATATTCTTTTCAACAGCTCATAAGCCCAGTCTAATTATGAGAAAACATTAGACAAACTCAGATTAGGGGACATTCTACAATATACTTAGCCAGTACATCTCAAGACTATCAAAGTCATTAGAAGCAAGGAAACACTAAGAAACTACCACAGACCAGAGAGACTAATAGAAGTCATAGAAACTAAATGCCCTGGATTGAAACAGAAAGAGGACATTAATGGGAAAAGTGGATGAAACTCAAAGTCTTGCACCTGGCTAATTATAATGTACCAATGTTAGTTTCTTAGTTTTGACAAATGTACGGTGGTAATTAAAGTAAGATGTTAACAATGGGGGGAAACTGAGTGAGGTATATACAGGAGCTGTCTTTGTGGTTTTTTTTCAATTAAAAATTTTTTAATGCTTTAATTTATTTTTGAGACAGAGAGAGAACATGAGCAGGGGAGGGGCAGAGAGAGAGGGAGACACAGAATCTGAAGCAGGATCCAGGCTCTGAGCTATCAGCACAGAGCCTGACGCAGGGCTCAAACTCAGGGACTGTGAGATCATGACCTGAGCTGAAGTCAGACGCTTAACCGACTGAGCCACCCCGGTGCCCCTACAGGAGCTGTCTTTGTAACTTTTCCGTAAATCTAAAATTATTCTAAAATAAAAGTTTATTTTAAAAGGTAGCATGGGGGCACCTGGGTGGCTCAATGGGTTAAATGTCTGATTCTTGATTTGGGCTCAGGTCATGATCTCATGGTTTGTGGATTCAAGCCCCATGTCAGCACAAAGCCTGCTTGGGATTCTCCCTCTCTCTCTGTCCCCTCCCCACATGCACTCTCTCTCTCAAAAATAAATAAATAAATAAATAAATAAATAAATAGCATGATGTAGGCATACTTACATGTAGATAGAGCAATGAGATTGAAGATAATTGCCTAGAAATAGTCTAGGTATATAAGAATATAAGAAAAAGAAGGTGTTATAAATTATGGGTAGTATATATATTATTCAACAAATAAGGTTGGACCACAGTTGTTCAGCAATTTGAAATGAAATGAAATTTGACCCTTACTTCTATTTATTCAACTATGAATAATCTATAATATTATTGAGCACCACCTACATGCCAGGCATTATGTTAGGTATTAACACTGCCCCTGCTCTCAAGGTGCTTACAATTTAATGGGAAATGAGACATGAAAAAGCAATTAGAAATGTAATTATTGTAAAGGGGAAATTCTGAGTGCTCAAAAAGTGTTCCTAACCTCGTCCAAGGCATCAAGAAGTCTTAGACTCGGGGCATACATTTAGGCTAACATCTGAAGACCAACAGAAATTAGCCAGATATCAAGGGGATAAAGAGTATTCTAGGAAGGGAGAACAACCCAACTAGAGACCTGAGATGTATGAGATGACCTACAGAGAATGGTTTGTGTGGCAAGAAAAGAAAAAAGCTAAGGAAGTAGGGGGTGCCTGGGTGGCTCAGTTGGTTGAGCATCATACTTCAGCTCAGGTCATGATCTTGTGGTTCATGAGTTCGAGCCCCACATCAGGCTGGCTGCTGTCAGCGCAGTCTACTTCAGATCCTTTGTCTCCCTCTTTCTCTGTCCTTCTCTCCACTCTCTCTAAGATAAGTAAACATTAGGGACACCTGGGTGGCTCAGTCGGTTAAGCATCCAACTCTTGATCTCAGCTAATGTCATGATCTCACAGTTTGTGAGTTTGAGCCGCACATAGGGCTCTGCACTGACAGTGTGAAGCCTGCTTGGGATTCTCTCTCTCGCTCTCTCTCCTCTTTCTCTGCCCCTCCCCTGCTCACTCTCTCTCAAAAATAAATATAAATAAATATACAAACATTAAAAAAAAAAAGCTGAGGAAATAGTCCTAAAATACCCTAACATTAAACAATGAATGGTGGAGGAAGAGCCAGGCTTAAGGCAGGGATGTACGGGGAGAGATGTACAGGGAATTCCAAAGGAGAATGCAATATTAAAGCCAAGAACAGAAATTGTAAAATGCTGCTAAAGGTGTCCCTTGGATTTAGCAACATAAGATTATTGGTAATCTTTTTTGGGGGGGAGGGGGCAGGGGAGGAGAGAGAGAGTGAGGGCAGAGGAGAGGGGCAGAGAGAGAGAGAGAGAGAGAGAGAGAGAGAGAGAGAGAGAGAATCTTAAGCAGGGTCCACGCTTAGTGTGGAGCCTGACCCAGGGCTCAATCCCATGACCCCGGGATCATGAGCTGAACCAAAATCAAGAGTGAGACGCTCAACCCACTGAGCCACCTAGGCGCTCTAAGATTATTGGTAATCTTAGCAAGAGCATTAGAATGATAGGAATGAAAGTCAGATTAAGTGGTTTGAAAAGGGCAAGATATAGGACTTCTGGTTTGAAGATGGCAAAATGATCAGTTACAGCAGTCTCTTAAAAATACACTCCTTTCACCAGACTGAAAAATGCACTGGAAAGGGGGCATAGCATCCTTGAAAGGCTCTGTATTGCCATTCTCTGCAAGAGAGTGGGAAATGCTATCATTGAAATGGGCTCCCTGAATTCAACGTGTGATAAGAGTGATGGAGGCCAAGTGGAGCACTTTAAACTGTTAGAGATAACGTAGGCGTCTCTCTCTCTCTTTCTCTCTCTCTCTCTGTGGTGTGCGGGGGGGGGGGGCAGTGTGCACTTGTGCAAAGATAACCAGAGTGGGGCTCGCTCTCCCTCTCGCTCTCCTTCTCTCGCTCTTCCTCACTCACTCTCCCTCTCACTCTCCCTCTCTCTCTCTTCCTCTCGAGAGGAAGAGAGAGAGAGGAAGAGCGAGAGGGAAAGCGAGAGAAAGAGGGGACACTTTTACTTGGCAGAAACAATGCACCTTCATTATCTTGTCTCGAGTCTGTGTTGACTCTCCAACTCTCTGTCATAATTTAGACTGTATAGAGACTTTGGTCATATCACCCTTCCATATTTCCTAACCAACTTCCATAGATAGTTAATTCACTACCTTGATAACATCGTGCTGACTGTACCTAATGAACAGGAAATTGCTTAGCAAATACCCTAGAAGCCTTTGTAAGACACCTGCATGCCAGACGGTAGAAAATAAACATTATAAAAATTAAGGAGACTCTTACATTGATGAATTTTCCAGGGGTCTAGTAGTCTGACACATGTAAAGATATATTCTCCAAGATGAAATGGAGAGTAGAAGAAAAGATGCCATTATTCTCTGAAGTCAGTTTACAGCCAGATATGTGGGAAGACATGAAAGCCATAGTAGCTTCCCAGGAAGCTCTTGAACACCACCTGCTTCTATTTCACTACTGCAGACTAAGACAATTGGCTCTCAGGTTTTTGAGAATCACGGCACCCTCTCAGCGCTCTTGAGAATGACTCATTTATTGGTGTTTCAAAGCAATATTTTTGGTAGCACCCCCTGATCTTTGATGGTGGTTTCTTCAACCTTTACTATTCTGCTTGTCCAATGGTTGCATAAGCCCCTAACTCATATATTAAACTTTTCATATCTGGACAACATAGAATAGTTCCTGTTTTCTGATCCAGTCCCATAGAAATCTAAATGTCTAGGTGGTTGTACAAATTTACTATGCTATTGACTCTGTGGGTTTCCTCTTTTATGAATTAGCCATTTGTTATTATTTGTCCATTGTTCTGTGGTTGGTATGATGGTTAGTTTTGTATGCCAACTTGACTAGGCTATAGTACCCAGCTTTTAAATCAAACACTAATCTAGATATCTCTCTGAAGATACTTTGTAGATGTGGTTGCCATCTATAATCAGTTGACTTTAAGTAGATTATCCCCATTAATGTGAGTGGGTGTCATCTAATCAGTTGAAAGTCTTTAAAAACAAAATCTGAGGCTTCCCAGAGAAAAAGAAATTCTATCTCAAGACTGCAAGACTGCAGCATCAACTCCTGCCTAAGTTTCCAGCCTGCTTCATATCTCCCCTATTGGTTCTGTGTTTCTGAAGAATCCTAACTGATGCAGATTGATACAGATTCTGGTTTAGAAAATGGAGTGGTTCTGTAACAAATACCTAAAATTGTAGAAGTAGCTTTGGAATCAAGTCACGGGTAGAAGCTAGAAAAATTTTTAGGCACATGATAGAAAAGGCCTAGATAGCCTTGAAGAGACTGTTTTGGAAATAATGGCGATTAAAGTGCTTCTGGTGAGGTCTCAGAGGCAATGAGGAACCTGTTACTGGACACTGGAAGAAAAGCAATCCTTGTTGTAAGATGGCAAAGAACTTGGCTGAATTGTGTTTTACTCTTGGGTGGAAAGTAGAAATTGTAAGCAATGAACTTAAACATTTAGTTCAAACGATTTCCAAGAAAAGTATGAAAGGTGTGGCCTGATTTCTCCTTATTGCTTATAGTAAAATGTGAGGAGAAATAGATAAGTTGAGGAAGGAACTATTAAACAAAAAGGAACTTGCACTTGGTGATTTGAAGAATTCTCAGCCTATCCAGATAGCATGCTGTAGAAACAGAGCCAAGAGTGTTGCTGGACAAACTTTTGCTGAGGAGATTAAATTTGTGACTTATGGGTCTAAATCAACCTTCTCAGCATGATCCAGGAATAGAAATGGGTTCTCCAGAAAAAAAATCTTTGGAGAACCCTCTTATGTAATGGCATGAATCCCCTTGACATATATGGAAGATCAACACAGTTTTTTGAAAATGGTATATCAGCAGAAACACTGACAGTTTGGACTGAAGGGGCCAGAGACAGAACTAAATGAAGGACAGTTGTCAGACTTCAAAGATTCTAACCAGCAGGAAATGAGCTGTATTCAACTACAAATATATGCTATGCTTCAGGTAAAAGGAAGAATGACTCCAAGGGCAATACTGTAGACACAGACACAGAGGCACAGGCTACAGAGGCTTCCTCCAGCCCAGAGGGCAGATCAAGCCACAAAAAATTATTCTCAGGCCTTGAAACCAAATGGAATTTGCCCTGCTAGGTTTCGAACTTGCTTGAGACTAGTTACTCTTATTCCTTCCATTTTCTCCCTTTAAGAATAGGAGTATCTATCATATGTTTGTCTCGCCATTGCATTTTAGAATCAATTTGTTTTCTAGGTTTAGAGGTCCATAGATGGAGAAGAATTTTGTTTCAGGGTGGTCCATACCCCGAATCTCACTTATACCTGATTTAGATTATCTATATTGTGAGATTTGGGATTTAGAGTTGATACTAGAATAAATTAACATTTTGGGGGATTTAGGATAGAATAAAAGTTTTTTGCATGTGGAATAGATATGAATTTGGGGGTTCAGATGGCAGATGGTAGGGGTTTGAATAGTGTCCCACCAGAACTTCAAAATGAGACCTTGCTTAGAAATACAGTCTTTGCGGATGTAAGTAAGTTAAGATTAAATCATACTAGAGTAGGGCGGGCCCCAAATATAATGACTGGTGTCCTAAGAAGCCCATGTTAAGACACAGAGACACAGAGAATAAGGCCATGTGAAGACAGAGGCGGAGACTAGAGTGATGCAGCTACAAGCCAAGAAATGCCAAGGTTTGATGGCAATCACCAGAAGGTAGGAGAGAGGCATGGAATAATTCTCCCTTAGAGCCATTAGAAGGAACCAGTCTTGCTGATGCCTTGATTTTGGACTTCTAGACTCCAGGACTGAGAAAATAAATTTCTGTTTTTCAAGTTATTTGGTTTGTGGTAATCTGTTACAACAGGCCTAGGAAACTAACACAGTCAGTATTTAGGTGTTGATTGGTACGTCTTAATTATATATATATATATATATATATATATATATATATATATAGTTGGACATTTCTTCCAACCTGCCACTTAGCTTTTCACTTTGTCTATGAAACCATTGAGGTACGTAATTTTCAACACAAAAGATATAAAATTTTTCATTCATGGTTTGTGCTTTTTGTGTCCTGTTTAAGAAATCCTTCATAACTTGGGGTGCCTGGGTGGCTCAGTTGATTAAGCATCCAACTTCAGCTCAGGTCATGATCTCACAGTTCATGGGTTCGAGCCCCGCGTCATGTCTCTGTGCTGACAGCTGAGAGCCTGGAGCCTGCTTCCGAGTCTGTGTCTCCCTCTCTCTCTCTGCCCCTCCCCCACTCATGCTCTGTTTCTATCTGTCTCAAAAATAAACATAAAAATATTTTAAAGAAATCCTTCATAACTTGAAATGATGAAGAAATTCTCCCATATTTGTTTCTAAAAGTTTTTATGAATGGTATGAAGTACGATTGTAATTTTTTTCAATCAATTCCTCCAGCACCATTTAATAAATACCTATTCCTCCTCCATTGGCATGCAATTTTATCTTCAACATTTATCACATTCCATATTTTCAGGATTCTATTTTTGGTCTCTTCTGTTCCATGGATCATTTGTCTATCTTTACACCTGTAACACATTAATTACTATAATTTTACAGCAGTGGTTCTCACCCAGAAGTTGTTTTACCTCTCAGGGGACATTTGGCAATACCTGAAGACATTTTTGGCTGTCATAAACTGGGGGCAGGGGGCATGCTACTGGCATCTAGAGGGTATAAGCTAGAAATGCTGCTAAACATCCTACAATGCACAGTACAGTACCCCCACAACAAAGAATTATCCTGTCCTAAATGGCTCTGTTTTGACAGCCCTGTTTTTTTTTAAGTATAATTAACATAGAGTGTTATATTAGTTGCAGATGTATAATATGATTCAACAACTCTATACATTACTCAGTGCTTATCACAATCAGTGTACTCTTAATCCCCTTTACCTATTTTATCCATCCCCTCAACCACCTCCCGGCTGGCAACTACTAGTTTGTTCTCTGTATTTTAAGAGTCTGGTTTTTTTTTGTTTGCCTCTTTTTTCCTTTGAGTGTTCATTTGTTTTATTTCTTAAATGCCACATATGAGTGAAGTTATATGGTAGTTGTCTTTCTGTGACTGACTTATTCCGCTTAGATTATACCCTCTAGGTCCATCCATGATGTTCCAAATGGCAAGATCTCATTATTTTTTATGGCTGAGTAACATTCCAGCATGCATACACACACACACACACACACACACACACACACACACACACACACACACACATATATATATATAGCCCCTGTTCAAATTATTGTAAAATCCAGGTGCACCAGCTGGCTCAGTCAGTCAAGCATGCAACTCTTGATCTCAGGGTTGCAAATTTGAGCCCCAAATTGGGTATAAAATTTACTTAAAAATAAAATCTTTAAAAAACCATTGCAAATTCAAAATAAACTTACACAGTAGAACTTTACTGTGTTTAGGGGTATATAAACGTAGGGCAATAAGTATATAAAAAGGTATATAAGGATTGGACAGCAATGTTCGTGAAAAGACCAACAGTGAAATCCTTTGTTTGGAGAAAATGCTCATCAATTGTGTCTGAATTAATGGCAGAGAATCTGTGATAAAAACCACAGAATGAAAGTTAGCACCATTTAATCTCCCTCCCTCCACCCATCCCAGCTTTTCAGAAGTTTGGAAGGAAGGCCTGCAGGGTCATTAAATTCTCTCTGTGGTAGCAGGATGGATGTGTTAGTCTCAAACCATCCATAATAGATGGATGTCTAGTCTAGCCTTAGAAATCTATTCATATGCTGTTTGCTCCAAAGCTTCCCTCAGCAGTTAAGTGTTTTTAGAATTTTAATATTTATTAAATCCAAACCTCATCAACTTACTTCCAAAGCCCAGATAATGGCAGGCAAGATCTGTTGTAATTGATTCGTCACCTGTTCTTCCCTTGCCAGGTTCTCATCTTACATGCCAGGCACTTTCCAATGTCAGACTACTTCCTTTCTCTCCTAATTGCCAGACTTTCTTCTATTTAGTCTTACATCACCTCTATCCTTCTCTCCTCCCATTTGTGCCTCGCCTCTCCTTTCCTGGGTGCTTGACTTTCAGTCTCCTTTAGATCCAATTCTTGGAGCACTTCTGATTCTAGCTGCTAGATTTTGCAACTTTTCAGTTACCTGCCTTATTTTTCTGAACAGTAATGCTTTAGGCATAGGATTAAAATATCTACTTGTGTGTCACTGCAGCTGGCTAAGGGAAACTGATGCCTATTTTGTACACTATTTCGCCTGTGTAGTTCTCTCTCCGTTGTGCACTTGTGTCCTGGTCTCCCCCTTCTCACACCTCCTTTTCTCCACTTCATCTCTCTCCTCCAGATATAGGTATATAGGAGAGGTATATTTGTAGCTATCAGAATGGAAGCTCAAGAGGGTAAAATAGAATGACTTAGGAGCAAGGCAAGGAGAGAGGGCAGGGTCAGTTGAGGGCATGTATAGAACAGGTGGGAGGTAGATTCAGAAAGGAAACGTGGCCCCATTGAAGAGGATTCATCCCGGGAGTCACATGGAGGAAGCAGCATTAACCCTGATCCTTATTCTCCCCAGGGCAGTGGTTTTTTTGTCCTACCTTAGGTGAATTCACCTCAGATGAATTTCACTCCAAGTGTCAGGAAGGAGTGATTGAACCAGAGTCATCTGTTTTTCTCACAGATAAAGGTGGCAGGTCTGTCACTTCTGAAGAGAAGGTCTCAGGAGAAGAGCTGGGCTCCTCTAGTTTCTATCCTGCCCTAATCTTGCAGCATCATCTTGGCTGTATCTGGAAGTGGGAGATAAGAATACTGTTTCTTATCTGTAATACACTGGCTCTTTGCCTATAGACCTATTTAGATTATAATCTCCTAGAACCACGTTTAGCAATGCTACATAGAAAAAAGCATAAACTGTTGTATCAGATAGACATAGGTGCAATTTTCAGCTCTGCCACTCACCAGCCATATGACTTGGAGCAAGTCAGTTAGTCTCTCCAAGCCTCAGTTTTCTCATGAGGATTAAAGTACCTATGGGGCACCTGGGTGGCTCAGCTGGTTGAGCATCCGACTCTTGATTCTGGCTCAGGTCATCATCCCTGGATCATGGGATCAAGCCCCACATTAGATTGCTTAGGATTCTCTCCCTCTGTCCTTCTCCCCTGCTCTCTCTCTCTCTCTCTCTCTCTCAAATAAAAATAATTTCACTACATTTCACAACACTATGAGGGCTGAGACTGTGCCAATTTGCCCCCGTTTGTAGTTCAGTACCTGGCACAGAGTATGCCCTCAATAAATATTAGTTACAACTGAATGAATGAGTAGGCACTTAACAAACTGTAGCCAGATATCTCTTTGTCCAGGCTGATTCTGGCTGATGGTAATGATACTGTGCCCTGACACAGTCCAAGAAAAAAAAAGAAAATCACTACATCAAGGGGCACCTAGGTGGCTCGGTCGGTTAAGCGGCTGACTTAGCTCAGGTCATGGTCTCATGGTTTGAGTTCAAGGCCCGCATCAGGTTCTGTGCTGACAGCTCAGAGCCTGAAGCCTGCTTCGGATTCTGTATCTCCCTCTCTCTCTGCCCCTCTCCCCCGTGCTCTCTCTCCCACCACCTCCTCTATTTCTCAAAAATAAATAAACATTAAAAAATTCACTACATCAAATCCAGAGATAGTGGCACACTAGTCTAATGTGCCTAGGGGATTACATCATGTCCCACGGGGTAAAAAAGGCTTGTGTGAAACGCAACTTTCAATAGTATTGATTATGCCCACTGAGGAGTTTAATATAGTGCTTCTTAAACCTTAATGTGCCTCTGAATCACCTGGGGATCTTGTTAAAAAGCAGGCTCTGTCTGTGCCATCTCTCCATGCTGTCATAATGGTGCATATCAGTGTCCTGACTGATGCTGTCAAGAATACCAACAATGCCGAAGAGAGGCAAACACTAGGTTCTTATTAGGCCATGCTCCGAAGTCATTGTCCAGTTTCTAATTGTAATGCTGAAACATGGTTACATTGATGAGTTTGAAACCATTGGTGATCACAGAGCTGGGAAAGTTGTTATGAACCTCATGAGCAGGTTAAACAAGTATGGAGTAATCAGCCCCATATTTGATATGCAACTCAAAGATCTAGGAAAATGGTAGAATAACCTGCTCCTATCCCCTTGATTTGGCTTCATTATACTGACAGCTAGTGTCATGGACCATAAAAAGGCAAGACGAAAACAGAGAAGAGGGGAAATCCTGGGTTTCTTTTCCTAGGGATGTAATACATACATGCAAATAAATGCCTCAATGGATTTAAAAAAAAAAATCAGATTTTGATTCAATAGTTCCAAGTGGAGGCCGGACAAGCTCCCTGGTGATACTGAGACTCCTGGCTTAGGGGCCTCATTTTGAGTAACAGGAGTCTAAAACAGGAGTCAACAAACTTTTTCTGTAAAGGACCAAATAGTAAATACTGTAGCTTTGTGAAATGTATATTTTCTGCTGCTACTGCAGAACTCTGCTGGTGTACATTCTTGGGATTATGTACCATAAAACTTTTGCATCATAAACCTTTCGTGTTTTACTTCAAACTAAAATATACCTGACAAGATAAAATAGCGGATAGTGTCAGGTTTGCCTTATGCCTTAAGAAAAAGACCTGATGAAGCCAAAAAAATTGGTAGCAAGGGGCGCCTGGGTGGCTCAGTCGGTTAAGCGTCCGACTTCAGCTCAGGTCACGATCTCACAGTCCATGAGTTCGAGCCCCGTGTCAGGCTCTGGGTTGATGGCTCAGAGCCTGGAGCCTGCTTCCAGTTCTGTGTCTCCCTCTCTCTCTCTGCCCCTCCCCCGTTCATGCTCTGTCTCTCTCTGTCTCAAAAATAAATAAACGTTAAAAAAAATTTTTTTTTAATAAAAAAAAAAAAAAAAGAACTCTGCTGGTGTAGAACAAGAGCAGCCATAGACAACATGAAACAAATGGGTGTGGTTGTGTTCCAATAAAACTGTATTTACAAAAACTAGGCCTATGGGCTGTAATTTGCCCACAGCCGGTCTAATATAGTTAAGATCAATGTATCATTCTTATAATAAACATCAGTGAGCTTGTCTCCTAAGCTCCCAGTAATTCCCACATACATGACAATTTGCCCTTCCTACAGATCCACCTCCCTTTACCGACAATCTACATGATTCCAGGAGCAGAGCACCCACCGCCAGGTTCCCACAGCAGGATTGACTCCAGACTCCAGCTGATTGGTACAGGGTAGGTAGTGGCGTGATTCACATCCTATTCTACAAAATGTTGTGCTCCATGGGTGCATTTTGAATAGAAAACAGGATGAATGGCAACCTCTAGAGTTGTCCAACTTAATTGAACTGGGCATTTGACTGAAGTAGGCTACTCATCGTCTTTCCTCAAGATTCTGGAATTAAATCTAGGAGATCCCTACTTCAGTCTTCTGTCCTCTTTTGTTTTTAATTTTTTTAATGTCTATTTATTTTTGAGAGAGAGAGACACAGAGTGTGAGTGGGAGAGGGTCAAAGAGAGAGGGAGACAAAGAATCCAAAGCAGGCTCCAGGCTTTGAGCTATCAGCACAGTGCCCAATGTGGGGCTTGAACTCATGAACGGTGAGATCAGACCTGAGCCAAAGTTGGACGCTTAACTGACTGAGCCACCCAGGTGCCCCTAAATTTTTTTTAAGTTTATTTATTTTGAGAGAGAGACAGAGAGAGCAAGAGGGGGAGGAGCAGAGAGGGAAGGAGAGACAGAATCCCAAGCAGGCTCCACACTGCCAGTGCGGAGTCCAATGCGGGGTCTGAACCCACAAAATGTGATATCATGACCTGAGCCAACATCAAGAGTAGGACACTTAACCAACTGAGCCACCTGGGCATCCCAGTCTTTTGTCCTCTTAAAGGGAGGGTATATAAGTGGAGATGGAATCCTTTTTTTAACCCTCTTGATTGGGATGCAGAGAAAGTTAGTAGTGAGAAGGAACGAAGCAGATATTCAGAGAAACAATGGTGAGAGGGCTTCCTGGGTTCTCTGTAGCACTGCAGTCCTTGGCTCCAGGACATTTCTGAGGCCCAGAGGCATCCTCGACCTTGGGTTCTATAAGAGGACCTGTATCCTTATATAAATTCATTTTGATTTTGCTTAAATCCAGTAGAATTCTGTCACATCCAGTAGAATGCATTCAGTAGAATGCAAACCGCAGTCTAATAGCATTAACTAAACACAAAAGAGTACTTCAATAAAATTCAAAGTTGGTAGGATTTTTTTTTTTAAATCAATGTACAGACTATTTCAGGAGCACACATTTTTGTTTGAAACTGTAGTTCCCGGACAAGAAAGTATGTGAAATTTCATAAATATTAAAGTACATCTGTATCCTAATGATCTATATAGTAATCAATAATTTTGTCAGCTGTACAGTAATTCTCAGCCCCTTGCTTCAGGTAAAGTTCAGTGGCAGAGGGAAAAAAAAACAACTATTGCTTGGGGGGCAGAAAGGGATTTATTGCAAGGTATCAAATGGCTTACAATATTGTTAGATGGGCTAAAGAAACTCTAGGCTGATCTTCCAGGAGCAGTTTCTAAGCCAGACCATAGAACTGGGCTATGAAGGAAGCTGCTGTTCCTGCCAAGAACAGGAAGCTACCTGCTGAATCAGAAAGTAGCCACTAGTAGTCACAAGCTCTGGAATCATGCCACCTTTTCCATATCAGGAAGCTACCTGCCAAATGAAGGAACTATCACCTCTGCTTCCAGGTCTAAACCAAACTGCTTGCCTCTAAGCCACCAGGACCAGCAAGATAGATGCCTCAAATTTTCCCTTTCTTTCCCCTCTTAACTCAGTTCATTTTCAGGTCCCAGGTGAATGCATTTGATTGAAGAAACCCATATCTCATCCAAAACCCTAGCAACAAAGGAGTCTGGAAAATGTCGTCCTAAGCTTTTCAGTTTTCAGCATTCCAGGAAGACACACTATAATGAGACTAGAACAGATGTTGAGTGAGCCAGTCCACAGAATCAGTCACACCTCTAATTGACCACACAGTTGTAAAACAAAAATTATATTTTTGTGAAGAAAATTTAAACATGAGCAAACAAACAATAACACAGTAGTTCACTCCATTTGTCAGACTGATGCTAGCATAATTCAGACTTTCCCTATTTTTGCCAGATAATGTTACTTATGCATTTATTCCTATTTAGGCATCTGGAAAATCTTTTAACATCTGAATGATTATGATGAGTAAACAGATTTATTCACTCATTCATTTATTCAACAAATATGTTTTGAATGCCTGCTAAGTGCCAGGCATTGCTTCTGTGCTGCAGCTACAACAGGGAACAAAGGATGTTATATTCTCCAGGTCAGGATTCCCTGTGAAAATTTCCTCCATCCTCTGTGAGGCTGAAGGATTCAGCAGGTTCTGTTGACCGAGGTAAAGACAAAGCAATTGCACTGGTGGGTGACCCTTCAATATTTGGCCTTTTAAACCCAAAAGGTGCAAACATTTGGTCAAAGGATGCAACAACATATAAGCCAAGTTTATTGACTTAAAAATTGGGTAAAAATCTAGATTTAAGATATTTTTTTTTAAAAAAAAACTTCTCGTGACCAAAATTCCACCATTATTTGATGATCCTTAATAATTTTGTCTCATCTGTTTTACTCTTATGCCAACTAATCTTTGGTAGTATGTAGTGAAAGAGCAAATATAATTAATCTTTCCTTGGACTAAAATCACTCAGTTAAACACAGTTGTTCAAGGGTCAGATAGTTTTGTTGACTTTTTCATCCATATGGATGAAAAATTCTATAAAGTAAAACACAGAGAAAAGTCAAAACAAAGTTTCAGACACCTGTTAGTAACATGACTAATATAATTACTGATTGATGCCAAATTAAAAAGCAAATAAAGGAAACAAAGTAGTATTCATGAATTTGCTGATTCATTCAGTAAATAAGTATTTATTGAAAACCTATCATAGTAGTTATCTAGCATGCAGAGGGGCATTGGGTGGCCCAAGGCATGTCCCATCAGGTTCACATGGAACAGCCTCTTGGACCAAGAGCTCAACTTGTAGAGCCTAATGTGGGGTTTGATTCCATGACCTTGAGATCATGACCTGAGCTGAAATCAAGAGCTGGATGCTTAAATGACTGAACCACCCAGGAGCCCCCAAAACATTTTATACTCAGAACGTAAATTACAAAATCACCAACTTAAATTATTTTAAAATACAGTAAAACCTTGGGTTGCAAGTAACTTGTTCTGTGAGTGTTCCACAAGACCAGAGCATTTCTAATAAATTTTAACTTGATAAGTGAGCGATTTCTCACAAGTAGTACGTGACGCTGAACGTCACATGATCACAACTGAGCCAATGGCCCAAATTCGCTTTGATATACCAGTGCTTTGGATTACAAGCATGTTTCCAGAACAAATTATGCTCACAAACCAAGGTTTTACTGTATTAAAAAATGGAGCTGATAAGTTGCTGAATCTTAAGAACAAAGTTTTGTTTGCCACTTGGTAAAAGCAGCCAAAACTCACAAATAAAAGATGATGTCAACTTAGCAAAATAGGTATAATTCAACTATCACCTTGAGTCTCCCAGTCTGCTGGGGTTACTCTTTAATATCCAAATAAAACTTACTCAAAACACTGTCACAAGGAATGCAGAAGTTTATGCCCTCCCAGTGTTTTGTACATCCTTTGGGAAGGACCCATGTTTTCCTTCTCACTCATTCTCCTGTTCTCCAGCTCACAATGATTTCTTTTGCCCAAGGCTCTTCCTAAGACCTAGCCTTCCCATCTTTTCAGTGCTTCTCCTCACTGCTCTACTCTCTCCAAGTTGCCCAGGCCTATTGCCCTAGCTGCTCCAAAACTCCAAATTCCTCTCATTTCTTGCTTTCTTTGGCAGATCAGTTCTGCTCTCTCCAGTCCTCCTCTCCCCTACCCATTCCTCGTCCCTCCTAAAACTCATACATTGTTTTCCTCAACAATAAGAACCATCTATGTGTGCCATGAATGCTGTTCCCATCCTGAAAGTGAAAATGAGTCATGACTTTTTTCTGAAGAGCAATTTTTCCCAGGACACAGAGAATATTATTCCTTTAACATCAACATTGGCCTTTCCTCTGTCCCTCAGCATATACTGTTCCCTCTGCCTGAAACCATACCCCCCCCCCCCCACACACACACACACACTCCTCCCAATCCCTCTCATGGCCCATAAATTCTATACAACTTCAAATCTCACTCAGGAATCATTATGTCCGGCACCTGGTATGTGATTGCTGACTAAATAAATACATTAATTATTTCTTCTCAACTGTCAAATACAAATCACATTCATTTCCAGAAAAGATCTTTGGGAAAAACAGACCAAAATTCACTCAGATTTAATCTAATCAATCTTATATTCTAAGCTTCCATGGCCATCAGTTTCTGATTTTTCTGCTTTGTCTCTAAAATTTTTATTGGCTCCTCCAGGTTGAAGATTAGCCAAGACTAGAACATGCTTCTCTCTCCTTACTCCTTCCTTATATTCATTTACTCCTGTAATTGATGTATTTCCAGATGGATCATGCTGCTTGTCAGAAACCCAGCTGCTTCCCGGTGGTCTTTTTTAAAAGACCTTTCTGGCATCTTGTCATTTGGTCAACATTTTAGGTTTGCATTTCTGCTTCTGCAAGTGGAATAACTGCAGCAGGGGCTATTGGCTAACACAGTGCTTTCAGTTTCTTAAACATTTATTCTTTAGATTGTTTAGAAAAAGGCTGCTTTCATACTGTAAGAAGCAAATTAGAGAAAAGAGTGCACACATTAATTCAGATTCAGTCTTAAGGTGGGGACAGATAATAATATGGCAATGATGTTATAATAATTATTTATTGTGTTGTTGGTTCTATTTACCCAGAAAATTCTTACATACATTACAGGTTAGCAAATCAAATATTTCATCAGCCTCAATCTTCTGCAAAATGTCGTATCAATAACCTGTAATATCTTGGGTGTTCTGTTGTCACCCTTTCAATACATTACAAATGGGAAAGATATCTATTATCAATAAGTTTACTATTTCCTGTTCCTGAAAACACTATTTGTACCACCAGAGAGATTCTTGCCTTTTTTCTTACTCAGATTTTATTATCTAGTCATAATCTGACTATACAAGAGGCTTGTTCAAACTTGACTATTGAGCAAACAGGAGAGTAATGCAAGGTAATGATTACTACATGGGCTTTGAAATCAACAAATGCCTCTACATACTGGCTCTGTGATTTTAGATGAATCATTTTAATTCTATGAACTCTAGGATGCTATATTATAAAATGGAGGGGCAGCATATTGACTACTTCAATTAATGACTGTAAGAATCAAATGAGATTAGACTTGCGGCATAGTAAGCATAGAGCCTGAAATACAGCAAGTGCTTCAACAGGAGTCACTACTGTTGTTGTTGTTGTTGTTGTTGTTGTTGTTGTTGTTGTTGAGCCCTGTCATGCAATTTTATTAACTGTATGATATTTTTTCCAATTTTATTGAGAAATAATTGACATATATCTCTGTATAAGTTTAGGGCTACAGCATGATGGTTTGATTTATGTACATCATGAAATGATTACTAACATACATCTTCTCATATTATTGTGGTGCTTTTAGAATCTGAAAAATTCTATTCCCCTCAAGGTTCCTTTTCAGTTTTGATCAGTGTCCAAGGAAAACGTATAAGTAATAAGTATCCTATTTTCATTCATGATTTGTTCATAAAATCTTGCATCAAAATCAAATGTATGAAAATTTAACTTTATCAAAGAAGGGAAAGGAGCTCTATTCTCAATAAGCAAATATATATGAAGATATACTTTTTGCCCCTTAAAATGAGCACAAAAAAAGGGGCACCTGGGTAGCTCAGTCGGTTAAGAGTCTGACTCTTGACTTCGGTTCAGGTCATGATCTCAGGGTTGTGAGATTGAGCCATGCATAAGGCTACACGCTGAGCATGGAGCCTGCTTAAGACATTCTCTCTCTCTCTCTCTCTCTCTCTCTCTCTCTCTCTCTCTCTCCCCCCCCCCACCCCACTGGCACTCTCTCTCTCTAAAATAAAATAAAATAAGACACAAAATAAACCAAGTTAACACTAATGGACATCCAAATGAAAATAAAGAGTTAGCACTTTCAGATTAACCATTTGGTAGCCATCCCAACTGCAATGTATTTATAAGATATATACATTTGATCACGACTATCAGCAATTTCATCTTTCCATTTTCAATTTATTTATGTAAAATATCAGTAAAATGCACAAAATATTTAAAGTTGGACTAATAGTGCTGCACCTACAAACACGGCAAAATCAAACTGTTGCTTGCCACAATGTAACAGATCAATATGTTCACTTATCAGCAGATGTGCAAAATGTTTTATTTAGAGGTATAAGTTTAATGTATAAAAGTACAGGTTGTAGGTAACCCAAGAACTACACCTACTGCTCTTTTGACAATTTTTCTTTCTTTTTTTTTAATGTTTATTTATTTATTTTGAGAGAGAGCACGCATGGGGGAAGAGCAGGGAGAGGAAGAGAGAGAGAGAATCCCAAGCAGGTTCCACACTGCCAACGCAGAGCCCAACACAGGGCTGGATCCCACGAACCCTGAGATCATGACCCGAGCCTAAATCAAGAGTCGGTTGCTTAACCAAATGAGCCACCCAGGCACCCTGACAATTTTTCTAAAGTTAATGCCACTAATACTTTTTGTAACAATCATTCACCTGAGAATGTTAATAGGCAACTCTTTTTTTTTTTTTTTAATATTTGTTTATTTTTGAGAGAAAGAAAGACAGAGTGCAAGCGGGGAAGGAAGGGCAGAGAGCCTGACACGGGGGCTCAAATCACCAACTGCGAGATCATGACCTGAGACAAAATCAGACAGACACTTAACCACTTAACCCACTGAGCCACCCAGGCGCCCCAGTGGGCAACTCTTTTTAATGATGGTGACATAAGGGAGCAGAGGAGACTTCTGGGCAGAAAATGCTGGGAAGTAACCCATTCTACCTTTTCATTAGGCTAGCTACTTCTAGGTGATATATGTAGTAAGGCTAGTTAATTCCTTGGGTATGAGCCCACTGCTCATGGACAGAATACCATGACAGTGGATAAAGCATTCTCAAGAAAGTTTACAGATGTGGAGCTGAAAGAACATTATAGGCAGGGTTGGAAAATCCATATCCATAAAATGTTTATTCCCCTGAGGATGAATTTATGACCTCTCCATGATGGAAGAGATATAATGTATTCAGCTTGCTATCAAGTAGCCGGCTTTTCCCCCTAGGCAATGCTGCCATATTGAGGACTCAGTGTTAACATCATGTTAGCAGATTAGGTACTCAAAAGCAGCAGTAGTCAAGTCAGCTTCCTTAAGGGGCAGTCCATGTTTTTGAGCCCATGAAGAATTTTCATCCCTACTATCATAGCCACATTTTCCATGAGTTCATTAAACATGGACTGGGGTGAGGGGCGCCTGGGTGGCTCAGTCGGTTAAGTGGCCAACTTTGGCTCAGGTCATGACTCGCAGTCCGTGAGTTCGAGCCCCGCATCAGGCTCTGTGTTGACAGCTTGGAGCCTGTTTCAGATTCTGTGTCTCCTTCTCTCTGACCCTCCCCCATTCGTGCTCTGTCTCTCTCTGTCTCAAAAATAGATAAACGTTAAAAAAAAAAAAACAAAAAAACATGGACTGGGGTGGATGATGAAAGGTCATATATTTGCTCCAAAATCCTAGAGGTCTATACTGTGATTCTCCTACTGGTGCTTACCTAACATTTTATTCACCATTGTTATTTGCTGGAGACCCTTGAGTATCATTAGATCTGCTGGATCATAAGGACCAAATAGAAGAGCATCTTACTTTACAGCCTGGACATGTTGCAGAGCCTTTTCTTGCTCTGTTCCTCATTTTAAAATGGCAGCCTTATGAGTGATTCCTTAGATGATTCCAACTCAAAATATGGTATATATTACCTCCAAAATCCAAAAAGGTCTACCAATCATTGTAACTCTTTTGTCATGGTAGGCTATCCATCAACTCTTCTGTCACCTTGGAAAGGATATCTCAGCATGCTTCAGTCTACTGGATTCCCAGAAACTTCATTGAGGTGGAAGACCCCTATGATTTTTCTCACACTTCATGTTTATATATATCTTATAGGCTTCCAAATTAACTGCTAGTTTCTTATCCTCAGATCCAATCAGCATAATATCATCAACATAATGGACAAGAATGATGTTTTGTGGAATATCAAGACATTCAAGATCTCTGCTGACTAGGATATGGCAGAGATTGAGAGCTGACATAGCACTGAGACAGACAGTAAACATGTACTATTGACAATGCCAGGTAAAAGTAAGCCACTATGGTTGTTCTTACAACTTGGTATGGAGAAAAAAAGCATTAGTCATATAACACGTGTTAGGGGCTCTTGATATATTCCAGTAAAACATCTCTTTTATAAAAGGACATGTAATTGAAGTCACACCCTAATTGAGTTTATTGAAATCTACAGTCATTCTCCAATGTCTATTCTACTTTTTCCCCGGCCAATGAGTGAATCAAATGCGGATATACTAGATACCACCATTTTTACATGTTTCAAGTATTTGATGTTGCACTAATCGCTGCATTTCCCCCTAAAATTCAGCATTGCTTCTGATTTACTATCTTGGCAGAAAGAGGAAGTTCCAGGGGCTTCCACTTAGCTATTTCTACAATAATGACCTCATCCCATGGATTAGGGAGCCAATGCTCCCTAATATATGTATATGTATGTATATATATATATATATATATATATATATATATATATATATATATGGATTTATTTCTGGGCTCTCAATTCTATCACATTGATGTCTATCCTTATATTAATAGTCTTTGTTTATTTTTTTTTTAATTTTTTTCAATGTTTATTTATTTTTGAGACAGAGACAGAGCATGAACAAGGGAGGGGCAGAGAGAGAGGGAGACACAGAATCCGAAGCAGGCTCCAGGCTCTGAGCTGTCAGCACAGAGCCCGATGCGGGGCTCGAACCCGAACCATGAAATCATGACCTGAGCCAAAGTCGGACATATTAACCAACTTAGCCACCCAGGCGCCCCTAATAGTCTTTGTTTTCTTACCAGTAGATCATTGTGATTAAGGATGAGTTCTGAGGGGCATCTGGGTGGCTCAGTCGATTAAGCATCTGACTTTGGCTCCAGTTATGATCTCAGGGTTCATGGGTTCAAGCTCTGTGTGAGGCTCTGTGCTGACAGCTCAGAGCCTGGAGTCTGCTTTAGATTCTGTGTCTTCCTCTCTCTCTGCCTCTCTCTGTCTCTTTCAAAAATGAATAAACTTTCAAAAAATTAAAAAAAAAAAAAAAGAATGAGCTCTGGGTTCAGAAATGCTGAATTCAAATCCTGGCTCTACTATTTATTTACTGTACAACTTTAGGCAATTACTTAACCTCTCAGAACCTCAATTTTCACATCTGTAAATAGAGATATTAAGAGTACCTATTACCAGGGAAGGCTGTTAATAAAACTAGGATAGTGTGCATAAAGCAATATCTGAAATATAATTAGTACTCAATAAATATTGTTATTATACAGTATGTGTCAGGCAGGAGCAGGCAAAAAGACCCACCATTTCTCCAGAAACATTGAAAGGAGCTATGTAATAGGTGTGGTACTTCAGCTTGTTCAGATTGAGCACCTGATACACGTAATAAACTACAGAAGATGCCAAAATGAGTAAGGTATAGCCTGAGTCTCTTTCTACTTTTGTTGAAATTATTGATGGCTTAGCATTTAGTCCACAAAATGTGTCCAAAAAAGGGAACTCAGAGGCTGCTGCATCTAGGTGAGATGGTACATGAAGATAAGTGATTCCTACAGATTCTGTTTTGGGGTCAGACCTACAAGGCTGACACTCAAAATGGCCTCAGGCTGCTTAACATTGGTCAGTCCAGTCATGTGATACAAGTGCAACTCCAACCACAAGGTAGGCATCATAGGCTGGATTCCCCAGAAAGTACAACCTCATGTTCACATGCAGATAGTTTACTTTAGGAGGTAATCCAAGGGACCAAAGTAGAGGACTAGTGAGAGGGAAACACAAAAGAAGGAAAGCTAATTCAAGAGGGCATACTTTAGTTGATCACAGCTATGGAAACTGGGGCTTGATCTTGTTGGAACCTTCTGAAGAGCTGTGAAAAACCACTTCAAAATTGTCTGCCCATATGCCAGAGGAGGGAGCATTTATCCTTCAACTCCCCTCTCCTTTTGGTCAAGGGTTGTCTCATGATGTGGTAAACCCTCACACTTCCCAGAGCACCAATATGAATGCCAGGTGGTTCTTACAGAACCTCTGAGACAGCAAGTAAGATATATGGAGAAGCCGAGATGAGGTGCTGTCACATGACATTTGTGTGAAGCTGGTTCCCTGCAATGGTGGTGTCAAAGGAGGGCCTAGAAGGTATGAAGAAAGTATAGGAGATAGCCAGTATGGTGAGTAAAACAGCTATTGGCTGGCCTTCAACACAGGATTTATTGTTGTCTTTTCCTGGTGGTTGACATCATCTACTGGCAGGAGCAAGGAGCTGAGATTAGAGTCCTAGGGGAACAACACATCTCTGTTCTTTATCTCTTGCTGAGCTCTTCCCCAAATTGGGAACCAAGTACATGCCTTCACCTAATTACAAAGGCTGGTGATTTAAAACAGCTAAGGATAAACAGATACAAGCTCCTAGAAGAGTGGAGACAAAGCCTTGAATGTAGAAGACAGGATGACAAGTGTCTCAGTGAGGGGTTTGCCACAGGAATTGAGAGGAAGAAAGATTATCCATTGGGAAAAATGATGAGGATTCAAGCAAAAGGTGGCATTTGGGACAGTCCTTGAAAAAACAAATGGTGCTGGGGAGGCATGTTCTTGGGCTTCAGGATTCAGCAGTGTCCTCAAAGGGGCCTCTGCCTGAGTGAAAATTGGGAAAAGTCTAGCAGATCTTAGAGAAAATAGAGAATAATCTAAAGGGATAAAAAGAAACATAGATCGAAAAGTGACTCTTACTGTTGCCCCTGTGGGAATTAGATAGCCAGGAGGGTGTATTAGTTTCCTATTGCTTTTATAACAAATTACCACAAAATTAACAGCTTCAAACAATACAAATTTGTTATCTTATAGTTCTAGAGGTCAGAAGCTCAAAATGGGTCTCATTGAACTAAAATCAAGGTTATTGGCAGAGCTGTGTCCTTCTGGAGGCTCTAGGAGACAATCCATTTCCTTGCTTTTTTGGCGGCCAGAGGCAGTCCTCACTCCTTGACTCATGGCTCCGTTCTGCCTTCAAAGCCATCAATGGTAGATTGAATCCTTCTTGCATTGAATTACCCTAGCCATGGCTTCTGGTGTTACATCCCCTTCTCTGACTCTGATTCCTTTTCTGCCTTGTCTTCCACTCTTTAAAGACCCTTCTGATTGTATTGGGCCCACCTCAATAATCAGTCAGCTGATTAACAACCTTAATTCCCCTTTGCTATATAATATAACATAGTCACAGGTTCTGGAGATTAGGACACAGGTTTCTTTGAGGGGCTATTATTCTTCCAACAGAAGGGATAAGGGAATAAAAACTCTTTCCAGTCCTGTCCACGCTCTCTGAACATCCCAGCCTCCATTGTTGAGGGAGGTTTCAGCATTCACGGCTTTACTTTGGCCAGAGCCACCTGGTAGCACATCTTGCCTGCTGTAGTCTCTCAGAGGGGTTAACAGCAGTGACAATGTGTGTTGCCTTCTCAAAGAATGCCCTCTTCCCCATCTACCTACAAGGTTGGGACCCTGGGGCTTGGCAGCCATGTTTATCTGTCTTGACTCTGACCCCTTAACCTCAGCTGATTGGACTCAAGTTGGGCCAATCAGATTCTCTCTCCCAAAAAACTTGGACTTGGTTTTGGCCCTCTTGTCTCCACACATGCCATACTATCCCTCCAAGATGCCACTCTCCCCCACAGCTTCATTTCTATTACAGTGACTCCCAAACCTATATCGCTAAATCAGACCAGTCTCTGAAGCTCCACAGGTGTCCATCCAGCTGATCCCTGGGCAGCTCCACTTGGATGTCTCACAGGCATCTCAAACTGTCTGATCCTTCACTTTGCTTACATCAGAGGCTGCTTTCTATTATCTTTTCCTGATGGGAACTAACACCCCAATGAAAACCTCTAGGTCCAGAGGTAAGGACTGTGTCCTGGATTTTTTTTTTTTTTGGGGGGGGGGGTCTTCCACAGCATCTGACACAAAAACTCACACTTGGTAAACACTGATTATTCAGTGGGTTAAGTTTGGGCTACCTACTGAGATCAATTATAGGTCCATTTTAGTAAAGTCTGCAGGCAGATATTGTCAGGGTTGAATTACTTTGGGATTGGCAGATAATGTTTCGGACTTTTTTAGCTAAATCAATATACTAAAAATAAAGTTAACTCCTAGAGTTTCAGTTGCTTTCAGACATGATGTGATTTATCACAATTCCCCCCCCTAAGGAGCAGAGGAAAGCCCCAGTGCTTAAGAAAGTCAAGAGGTGCCTTAAGGCTGAAAGCTTTATTTATCTATGGAGTTCTGGGACTCTCTGAATACACTGCCATTGTCTGCTCTTCCCATTGGAGACAAAAAAGTAATTAGCATAACTGAGTCCTTGCCGTTTGCTGGTTACTGACATATGTCTATATCCCTGTTATAGGCTGAATTATGTAACCCAAAAATTCATATGTTGAAATCCTAATCCCCCATTACCTCAGAATATGACCATGTTTGGAAATAGGGCCTTCGAAGAAGTAAGTAAGGTAAAATGAAGTCCTGTGACTTGGCCCTAATCCAATATTCCTGTTGTTCTTATAAGAAGAGGTTAGGACACAGACACACACAGAGGAAAGACTATGTGAAGACACTGGAAGAAGATGGCCATCAACAAGGAGAGAGGATTTAAAAGAAAGCAACCTCTTAGAAATCTTGATCTCAGACTTCTAGCCTCCAGAATTGTGAGAAAGTAAATTTCTGTTATTTAAGCTACCTAGTCTGTGGTACAGGCCTATTTTAAATATATTGTGGGTGTAGTTCCAGACTACTGCAATAAAGTGAATATTCCAATATAGAGAGTCAAATGAATTTTTTGGTTTCCCACTGCATATAAAAGTATGTTTACACTATAATATAGTCTACTAAGTGAACAATAGCATTATGTCTAAAAAACTATATATATATATATATACCTTATTAAAAAATGCTAACCATCATCTGAGCTTTCAGTAAGTCTAATCACTGATCATATATCACTATAACAAATACAATAATAATTAAAAAGTTTGAAATAGGGGCGCCTGGGTGGCGCAGTCGGTTAAGCGTCCGACTTCAGCCAGGTCACGATCTCGCGGTCCGTGAGTTCGAGCCCCGCGTCGGGCTCTGGGCTGATGGCTCAGAGCCTGGAGCCTGTTTCCGATTCTGTGTCTCCCTCTCTCTCTGCCCCTCCCCCGTTCATGCTCTGTCTCTCTCTGTCCCAAAAATAAAATAAACGTTGAAAAAAAAAAAAAATTAAAAAAAAAAAAAAAGTTTGAAATATTATGAGAATTACCAAAATGTGACACAGAGACACAAAGTGAGCAAATGCTGTTGGAAAAATGGAGCCAATAGATTTGCCCAACACAAGGTTAACACAAACCTTCAATCTGTAAAGAACAGTATGTGCAAAGTACAATAAAGCAACATACAATAAATTAAGGTAGCCTGTATAGTACTTTTCATGGCAGCCTGAGCAAACTAATAAAGTTCTATTTAACCCTCCTACAAAGCCTGCAAAGTAAGTTCATTAGCTCCATTTCATAGATAAGGAAACTGAGGCACAGGGAAGTGAAGTGACTTTCCTGATCCTCCAGCCCATAAGTGACAGGGTAAGGATGGAAGCCCAGGTCTGCCTGATACACAGACCCCATTGCAACCAGTATCTTTTGTTCTAGAGGCTACAGGCCATTTGGAAATTTGACAGAAATGTGGTGTGCTCCTGCTGACCTCCCCTCTCTCCCTGACCTTTGTGGGTTGTTTTGATCTCTCCCTCCTCTGAGTACCTCCAGTCCAACCCAGGCATTGTCAATGACTCCCTGGCACAATTAGCTCCTCGGTTTCATTCAAATTATTTAGAAATTTTATTTATATAATTTATTCACCTTAAAAAAAATTTTTAATGTTTTTATTTATTTTTGAGAGAGTGAGCATGAGAGGGGTAGGGGCAGAAAGAGGCGGGGACAGAGGATCTGAAGCAGGCTCTGTGCTGAGAGCAGAGAGTCCAAGTTGGGCTCAAACCCATGAACTGTGAGATCATGGCTTAAGCAGAAGTCAGATGCTCAGCCAGCTGCACCACCAGGAGCTCCAAATCACTTAGAAATTTTCGAGTGCTGTTGTGTAGATGCTCTTCCTTGAAACCTTCACATTTTAGGGCTTGTTTTACCCCAAGCTTCCCACCTAGAATTGGGGAGGGAGTCTCTACTACTTTTCACATCTAGAAAGCCAGGCAGAGAGCAGGACAATTGTACACGCAGAACAATGCACCAGTCTGACCCCACAGTGGTTCCCATTCATCATTTTATTTAATCCTCACAACAAACCTATGAGTTTGGCATTATTATCATCTTCATCTTACAGATGAGAAAACAGAGGCATCAGGCAGTTAAGAAACTTGCCTAATGCCCATAGGAGACTGAAGGGTCTGTGAAGACCTCCTTAGGAAAGTATACTTAAACTGAAGGAGGAGTAGAAAATGGAAAAACAGCATGTGCAAAGATCCTATGGCAGGAAAGAGCCTTTGTGTTTGAGGGGCTAAGGGAAGAACATTCGCAGAGTACGAGAGAACAAAATGGAGGCAGGAGCCAGGCTAAACAGGGCCTCCGAGGACTCACTAAAGGTTTAAGTCTCTGTCACAAGAGCAACAGAAGCCATCATTAGGTTTTAACCAGGGGATAATGGGATCAGGATTGCAGTTTGAAAAAAACTTTCTGGGGCGTCTGGGTGGCTCAGTCAGTTAAGTGCCAACTTAGGCTCAGGTCATGATCTTGCAGTTCGGGCTGTGTACGAACAGTTTAGAGCCTGGAGCCTGCTTCGGATTCTGTGTCTCCCTCTCTCTCTGCCCTTCCCTCATTCATGCTCTTTCTCTCAAAAAAAATTTAAAAATAAATAAATAAAATTTTAAAAAAAGGAAAAGACCTTTTTTTTTTTTAATGTTTATTTGTTTGAGAAAGAGAGAGAGAGAGAGCGCGATGGGGGAGGGGCAGAGAAAGAGGGAGACACAGAATTGGAAGCAGGCTCCAGGCTCTGAGCTGTTAGAACAGAGCCCGACATGAGGCTCGAACCCATGAACTCTGAGATCATGACCTGAACGGATGTCAGACGCTTAATCGACTGAGCCACCCAAGAGCCCCAAAAAGATCTTTCTGAGAGCAGTGCAGATAAAAAATGAGAGGGAGAATGAGATATAGGGAGACCATTAGGGTCCATGGCAGTAATCTAGGCAAGAGATGCTGGGAACACGGATTAGGACAATAGCAGTGGAGATAGGAGTGGAAGTGAAAGCAAGTAAATGCTTTTAAGAGCCATTTAAGAAGGAAAATTGACAGCATTTGGTGATGGATTGGGAATGGGGTGAGAGAAGTTGAGGTCCCAGGTTTCTGACTGGTGCCACTAGCTGGGTGTTGCATAGTTTCTTCAGATAGGGGACACTGGACAAAGAGAAGGTGTGTGCAAAATTATGTGTTCAGACACATAATTTAACATAGGCATGTTAAACTTAATGTAAGACACCCACATGGAACTATCAAATAAGTATGTAGATGCGAAGGTTTGAAGGTCAGAAGGGAAGTATGGACTAGAGATGGACATTGGGGAATTGTATCCAGGGCCAACTAGGCACATTAGTTCCCCAATATTTCTAGAAACCCACACACAAAAAAATGCTTTACTCTTCTTTAAATCAGAAGTAAAAACAAACTTTTAAATCAAAGACGTTTTAGAGGCACCTGGGTGGCTCAGTCAGTTAAACGTCTGACTTGGGCTCATCATGATCTCTCAGTTCCTGGCTTTGAGCCCCACATCGGGCTCTGCACTATGTGGAACCTGCTTGGGATTCTCTTTCTCCCTCTCTCTCTGTCCCTCCCCCCCAAAATAAATAAACTTTAAAAGAGAGGTTTTAATGTACAATATTAATATATGCATCTTTATGCCAATGCAATCATAAAAAATTATTTATTTATTTATTTATTTTTAATTTTTTTTTCTTAATGTTTTTATTTATTTTTGAGACAGAGAGAGACAGAGCATGAGCAGGGAAGGGGCAGAGAGAGAGGGAGATACAGAATTGGAAGCAGGCTCCAGGCTCTGAGCCATCAGCACAGAGCCCAACGCGGGGCTCGAACTCACAGACTGTGAGATCATGACCTGAGCCGAAGTCGGACGCTCAACCGACTGCGCCACCCAGGCACCCCATAAAAAATAATTTAAAAAGAAATTGTTCTGGGGGTGCCTGGGTGGCGCAGTCAGTTAAGCGTCCGACTTCAGCCAGGTCACGATCTCGCAGTCCGTGAGTTAGAGCCCCGCGTCAGGCTCTGGGCTGATGGCTCAGAGCCTGGAGCCTGTTTCCGATTCTGTGTCTCCCTCTCTCTCTGCCTCTCCCCCGTTCATGCTCTGTCTCTCTCTGTCCCAAAAATAAATAAACGTTGAAAAAAAAATAAAAAATAAATAAAAAGAAATTGTTCTGTAGGAAGGGGACCACAAAAGCCATAATGCTTCCCTGGTTGTATCGCTAAGAATGCTTTCTGTTACAAATATCAGAAAGCTCACTCTAAATGGTATCAGCAGTGACAATATTTAAAATTTCCCTTGTTTGAGGAAGTTCAGCATTAGGGTGGCCTCTGGGGTTGGCAGACTGAGTGCTGTCAAGGACAAAGACTCCTTCCAGCTCTGCGCTCTGGCATCCCTGCTGTTGGCTTCATCCTCAGCTGTTAATACGACTGCATTAGTTCCAGGCCACATCCACACTTGACAATATTCCCAGGAAGAAGAGTCACTGTTGCTTCCAGTGGTTCTTTCCTAGGAGTGAGGAAACCTTTCCCAGAAGCCCCCCCAACAAATGTCCCCTTAGCCTCACTGGATAGGACCAGCGCATAGCCCCATTTCTAAGCTGATTATTACCAGCAAGAAGGATGGAATTAATATGATGGACTTACAGTAATCATCTGGGGTGGAACTGAAGTTAGGGAGTCAACCATAATGCCTTCCCTAGAAGTCTTCCTCCAGGAGGTGAGAATTGAAGCCAAAAGCATAGATGAACTCACCTAGGGAGAACGTTTGGAGGGAGAAGCACGAAGGACATAGGAGTTTCAGCATCGCCAACATCTACTGAGGGCTAACATTGCAGATTGAGTCAGTTATGGGTCCTGCTACAGAGGGGCTTCCTGTCTGATGGAAGAGATGCACCAATGAACACAGTTATAAATGGACTGGAACTATAGTTGGAAGTCAGCACAGGGCCTGAGAGCAGACTGGGTTGGAGTCTCAGTGTGTATTAACTGTGTGTCCAGGCAGGTTTCTTTAGCTCTCTGCCTCAGTTTCCCCTCTGTAAAGTACCCTTTATATACTAAGTATCAAATAAATGCATCTTTTATTATTTCATTATCATTCACATTATACAATATTTGGGCAGTGGGAAGCCATTGGAAGGGAATTAACAGGCAAGTGCCCTGTCAGATTGGTGTCTTGGTTAGATGGCTTGGGCAAGCTATGCTCTGTCCCTGCTCTGGGTTTCCTCTTCACTAGGTCACCATGAGCCACTCATCGAGTTTCCTTCCAGCTGCCCCCAAGGCTGAGCCCCTCCAGGCCCCAGCAGCATCTCCACAAAACCTCTGTGTTGGTTTTAGCAGCGTTCCTGTGCCTTGGAATCAGGATGAATTACTGTCCCTCCTTTCACCCCTGTCCGCTTGCATTGTTGCCACTCAAAGAAATTAATCAGGCTTATTAAGCATGACCTCCCTTTTGTAAGCCCTGCTCCCAGTCTGCCACTCTGTACCTGTCTGCTGCTCTCCTAGCTTGCTTCCAGTCAGAGAGGCCTCAGCTTCCCTTGGTTCTCTGATGGGGGCAGGGGCAGGCGGTCAGTGGCCACATCTTTTGTTGTTTGCAGAGACTGACGCACCAGACTGGATCGGACAAAGGCAGAATGCTCTGCTGTAGTGAGCACAAGGCTCTTTGTTGCCATGGCTGTGGAAAAAATAGGAACAAAAAGGATAGATGTTGCATCCAAATATGCTAATAATTAACACTTAGCACCATAGATATAAAAAGCACTTAATACTAAATTACTATGATCATAATAGCTGTTCTTTATTCAGCCCTACTCCATATGGCATCATGGCTTGGTAGTTAAGTACACGTGAGCTGGAACCTGACTGCCTGGGTCCAAATCCTAGGTCTGCAATTTATCAGCTCTGGGACTTTGGGTAGGTTACTCAAGCTTCTCAAGTCTCAGCTTTGCATATATAAAGCACAGACAATGAAAGTTACAACTCATGGGGCTAAATGAGTCCATACTATGCTTATAAAGCACTTAAACATGGCATGCCACATAATACATACTCAATGAATATCATACTTTTTAAGGCTTTATATACATTGCATAACAAATTTAGACCTCAAAACAAACTTGTGACATAGACATTATTATTATCCCTATTTATCAGTTGAGGAAATCAGGACTCAGAGAGGTTGTGTAACTTTCCCAAAGTCTCCCAGCAAGAACATAGCAGAACCCAATTCTGTTTGACTCTAAAGTCACGTGCTTTCCACTGCACCAAGTTACTGTCTTCCATGAGTGACTGGCAAGAGGCCCCACATCAGTGGGATGATACATCGTTGGTGACTGTTTCACAAAATCCTTCTCCCTTTAGTCAAATTGGAATATGTGAGGTATTTTTAGAATGTCGGACAAAAGAGTGCTGCATACAAGGACTAATTGCATAATTGATAGTTTCTCTCTTCCCCAGCCTGCCTTTATGCCCAGTTTATGTGGCCCGGTTCTCTAGTAGAAGGTGGCAGGCCAGCTAGGGAAAAGCAGAGAGCCCAGCTCTGGGGAGGACTTCCTAAAGTTCCAGCTGTCTGATGACTTGACTGGCAGAGTGGAGCCATGGGCAGAACCTGGCCACAAGGCACCAAGCCATACCAGGTCCAGGGGCTGGGCAGATCTGGGGACAGATCTTGTACCCTAACAGTCTTTGGACATCACCAAGGAAATAAAGTGAAACTACATATCCCAAATCACCTTCTTGCCAGAGAACTTTAAATTCTTTGTTTTTTAATGTAACGGAATCCAAAGTCTCATTAAACCTCCTGTACAGTAGACATTTGGCTGCCAGACCAATGCTCATCAGGGCCCTGACCACTGCCCAGCCCAGTTAGGCCTCTGCCCATACTGCTACTCAAACAAAGTCAGTCCTCTGCACATAATTCTACACAACAAACTCTTGTTTAGTATTCAAAAGCAGCTCAGGGGCACCTTGCTGGCTCAGTCGGTTGAGTGTCCAACTCTTGATTTCGGCTCAGGTCATCATCACAGGGTTGTGGGATCAAGCACTGCATCAGGCTCTGTACTGTGCATGGAGCCTGCTTGGGATTCTCTTTCTCTCTTCCTCTGCCTTTCTTCCCCCCCACCCACCCCCACCTCTAAAAACAATAAAAAAGCAGCTCAATTCCTAAATAAATCCCTAGGCAAAAATAAAGCTCAGCCTTACAATATCTGTAGGAAAGAGAAGCAACTGGCTGTATCATTAATTGCAACCATTCACTGAGCCCACACTTTGGGCAAGGCACAGTGCTTAGCATAACACTTCTCACAGATTCCACCCATCCTCCTACCCCTCACCTGTCCCTCTAGTTTATGGCTAGCCTCTGATGGCTCCTCCCCTGTGCATCTCCCATGTCTCAATGTCCATTTGCAATCAAATAAGAACTGGCTGGGTTCGTCCTGGACTCTGGAAAACATGACCCTGGCTCCTCAATGAGGACACAGTTTGGTGTTAAGACAACAGCCTGTGAAGGGGCCTCCCTGGAGATCCCCAGGCTATATCCATACCTAGTTCAAGATGGCAGAGCCCACTTATGTGTGGACAGGCAAACTGTCTATGCTATGTGGACCCCCACATACACCTGACCACAGGCCTCTTCCTCAATCTCTTCTACCCACACCTGCCTCTTACCTCCTACTTACACCCCCCTGGACTCCCAAATGAAGACCAGAGCAGGAGGGAAATGGTGAGGCTATAGATTCATTAAAAATAGCAGGAGCTCTGTAGTCAGATAGACATAGGTTTAAATTTCACTATTTTTCTAAATAGCTGTGTGACTTAGGCTGGTCACTTAACCTCTCTGAGTCTCATTTTCTCATCTCCAAAAGAGGAATTATCTTCTGTACTCTTAATATTCCTGTAAGGATTAGAAACAATATATATGGGTTATGCCCAGTGGCATTCAACCAATGGTAGCATTGTCAGACATAGGTGTGTCCTTTATGCTCATTTAAAGTATATATACATTCGGTCCCTAAATTCTTACAACCACCAGGCTGCAAGGTCAGCACACCAGTGGTGTTACTGTGATGAGCTTGGCTGGGTTATAGCTAAGCTCTCCTGCGAGACCTAGACCTTAGTCTCATGCAGATATGAACATTTTGGCCCCTCTTCCCTGGTTTGGCTGGGATTGTCCCAGTTTTAACACTGAAATTTCCACTACCTGGAAGCACTGAAAGTTCAGTCTTGGGAAAACAGGAATGGTTGGTCACCCTATCAAGGCAGCTGACCCAGAGCAGATGGAGAAGGTGTCAGACCTGAGAGAAGAAGCTGGGCTTCCAATAACCTTTCCCAGCTGGATGGACCAGCCAGGCCCTGTACCTACTCAGTCCCTCATTCCTGGTTCCCAGACAAGTCCTGGTTAAGCAGAGGTCAAGGGTGACACCTAGAGGTTATGTTAAAAACTGCAGTATGGGAGCGCCTGGGTGGCTCAGTCAGTTAAGGACTGTCTCTTGATTTCTGCTCAGGTCCCAAGCTCATGGTTTGTGAGTTTGAGCCCTACATCCAGCGCTGTGCTGACAGTGCAGAGCCTGCTTGGGATTTTCTCTCTCTTTTCTCTCTCTCTTCCCCTCTCACGCACTCTCTCAAAACAAATAAATAAACTTAAAAAAAAAAAAAAACAACAAAAAAAAAACCCTGTAGTCTGATAATCACCCATCAGCCCCTTGAGGCCTTAGTTTGTTCATTTATAAATATTGAGGCACTGGACATAAGTCTTGGGGGTCTTGGAAGACATCCTCAAACAAGTTAAATTTAAGCTGATATCTACTGATTGATAAGTTGTTAGCCAGGTACAAGGCAGGTGGGAAAGAAAATGTATTCTAGGCAGGAAGGAACAGCAAAGACAAAGCTCTGAGTGGGAAGAAGCATGACACTTTCAAGAAACTACAGTATGGAGGAGGGGGTAGTGGTGACAACAAAAGTTGGAAAGGCTGTCAGGGGTTAATCAGCTGGGGGAAATTTTTTTGTCTTTACCCCAAGTGCAAGCAGAACTTAGTGAAGGTTTTTAAGCAGGACAGTAACATAATCAGATCTACATTTTTCAATGCTAACTCTGGCTACCGGGTGGAGACTGGTTAGGACAGTAGTAAACCTAAAGCCAGGGAGGCAATTAGTAGTGTCCAGGTGGTGTGGCAACAGTGAGACCTTGCACTTGGGTGGTACAGGGGTATGAAGAGGGAGGTGATGGTTGGAGAAATGTTATGGAAATAGAATGGGCAGGGATATGGTGATTGACTAGAGGTGAGGGGTGAGGAACAGCAAGGTTAAAAAATGATGTAGTTTCTGAATAGGACCACTGGAAAGCAATGGGACAGCTGCTGAGATGGGAGCATAAGAAGGAGGACAGTGTTGGGCATGTTGAATCCAAATCAAGCCAGCAAATAAGCAGTTGAAGAAAGATTAGGAAGAGAGACATAAATGCAGGGATCATCTGGAAGGAGATGGTAACCAAAGCCCTGAGGAGCACCAACATTTAAAAATGAGCATAGGAAACCAATTTGACAATAAATTTCATATATTGAAAAAAATAAAAAATAAAAAATAAAATAAAATAAAATAAAAATGAGCATAGGAGAGATAATGAGACCAAAGGAAAACCAGGTGAGTATGATGTCATAAAAGCCAGGGCAAGAGTATTTCAGAAAGAAGACAGGGGTCAGGTCAACTGCAATAAAATATTTCTGAGAGGCAGTAAGATGAGATCTGAAAATTGTCCATGGGACAACTGAAGATCATTGGTGACCTTAGATCCTTTTAAGGTGGAATGATGGACAGAAAGACAAATAGTATATGATTTCACTTATATGAAGCTCCTAGAGTGATCAAAAGTAGACTAGTGGTTCCAGGGGTTGGAGGCAGGGGAGAGTGGGGAGTTATTTACTGTGGACAGAGTTTCAGCTGGGGAATAGGTTAAGAGTTCCGCAGATAGATGGTAGTGATGGCTGTGTTGCAGGATTTTTTACTTTCAATACCCTGGGTTCGTGGTCTCACCCCTTCGAAGAATGAAGAGGTGGACACAAAATGAGCAGCAGGCAAAAGTTTATTAGACTCTAAGACCAAAAAAGAAGAATAGTACGAAAGCTCTCTTTACAGAGAGAGGACATTCGAAAGTGAATGCCAGAGATGATAGGCAAGGGCCTTTGTTTTATAAGGTTCTGGTCAGCACCCCCTTCCCTTCCCTCTTGTTCCTTCTCAGATTCTACCTTTATTGGCTAGGTAACTCTAAAGGCCTAGTCATTCCTTTTTGATCAGCTCATTTCCATTGTATGAGGTGTGGTCTTAGGCCATACCATCTACTACTTCTTTTAAGTCAGGTCTTTTGTCAAATTCCTGAGGGAAACCTGAGGGGGAGGTAATATCTGTTACATTCTTAAGAGGAACCTTATGCCTGAGAGGGTTTGCTGTGGTCAGACACTCCCAGCATTGTTCCAAAGTATGTTCTTTTCTCTTTTCTCCTCAGGTCCTAATCTTTCCCTCTCTGCCTACTGATTCCTAAGGTTTCCTATCATAGCTGCACAGTATGAATGTACTTTTTTTTTTTTAAGATTTAATTTGTAGCTAATCTCTACACCCAATGTGGGGCTTGAACCCACAATCAGCAGATCAAGAGTCTCCTGTTCCACCGAGTGAGCCAGCCAGGTGCTCCACAATATGAATGTACTTAATACCACAAACTGTATACTTAAAAATGGTTAACACAGTAAATATTACCATGTTATGTGTATTTTACTACACACACATACATACATACACAAAATTCACCTTCTCTGTAAGGTCTGCCAGGTCACCCCTTGTAAAAAGACAAGCACTCCGCAGACTAGAAGAGAAGTGGAATCAGGCAGAGGCAGGGCGAGAAAGGCGGTAACTTCCGGGCCCGCCTCCTCCAGGGGAAGGGGCTTGAGATAGGCGGGTTAAGCTGAGACCAAGGGTGACACCTAGAGGTCACGTTAAAAACAGCAGCTGATAGTCACCCACGTGGCCCTAGAGTGGAGGGGAATGGCGGGGTGGGACCAGAGACGCGCAAGTTCAAGTACCCACCTTTTTAGGCTGGGAGAGAAGAAACAGGACAGGGTGGGGGTCAGGATTTTTAAGGAAGAGAGTGCACCTCCTCTAGCCCCGGGGCTTAAGCTGACTGACAGCTGCAGGAGGGGCGTGGCTCCACCGCTTTGGCTCCAGGTCCACAGTCCCCACCTCCACCTACGCTGCCCTGGCCACTGTGGAAGGCAGATGTGGCAGAAGGCCTCCTGCAGCGCCATCGCCTCACCCCCTTAGACCTGCGTGCTCTCCAGAGCCCACCCCTGGCATCCTTATCCCCAGGAGAAAGACAACGGCGGCCAGGCACGGAGGACCCATTAGGCGAAAGTTCCGCAGGGACTGCTAGGAAACAGGAGTCCTACGTTGGTCACGGCTCAGATGCCAACAGGGCTGCAGGAATTGGAGTCTGGCCTGGAGGGAGACCAACATCAATGACCACCTGTACCCCACCGCGCTGGCTTCCTAAGCGCTGAATCTGTGCCCAGGGCCAAGGTCAAGCACAGTGCTCTTGCAAGGCAACTGTGCCCTAACCAAGATCACCCTTTCTTTAAAACAGCCCCACTTGGCCTTCAGAAATCTACCCTCTCCCTCAAGAGCAAATGGGAAGTGATGGGTCAGGGGTCCTGTTTCTGCTCTGTCTGTCCACACATAGAGTCCTTGAGAGGAAACCCCTTTGGCTGGACCAAAGGCCTGGAGGCACTAGAGCTGCTCACCTGGGGCCCTGACCATGATAGTCTATTCTCTCTTGGGGCCCTGACCATGATAGTGGGGGCAAAAGATAGCCTATTCTGCCCTAGCTCTCACGGAGCACTATTCCCAGGGACCTTCCCCCAGAATCCACAGCAAAGCCAGGACCTTCATAGTGCCTTCCCAGTGCTCAAGCCTAGGGAGAGAGAAGTAGTCCTAATGTGGCTGTTATTCTGGGACCTACTGCAGCCCCCTCTCCTTGTGACATGTGTCCCTACCCAGCCCACTTTGTTTGCCCTGCTCCCACATAACAGGCCCGGGCTCACAGGTTAAATCCTAGATCCCTTGCCAGGCTGCAGCATATTCTACCTTAATCACAACAACCCTATGAAGTAGGTACTATTATTATTCCCATTTTTACAGAGGAGAAAACTAAGGCTCAGAGAAGGTTAGCAACTTGCCCCAAGTCATACGACTACTAAATATTGGAAGTAGTTTTCAAGCCCAGGTCTGTCTGGCTTTTGGAACCCATGTTCTAAATTTACTAGTCCACAGAATAACACCAAGTGCCTTTTACCACCACTGATCAGCTTCTGGGTACTGCCTTCCTGGCTGCAAGCCTGAACACCCTGCCAGACCTCTTTTTCTCAGCCCTGTCCCTCCATCACAGCCTTCTTCCTCTTGCCAATGATACTCAATGGTATTACATCAGGCTCCCTGACAATCTCCTTTGCAATGCTTTGAACCATAGTATCCATACCAAATGTCTCCCCAATTTTATGCTCTATTGCTCCTCTAAGGGTTTGGCTCATGTTCCTCACTGATTTGACTTTTTCTTTTCTTTTCTTTTCTTTTCTCTCTTTCTTTCTTCATATTTTAGGTTCTACATCCAATGTGGGGCTTGAACTCACGACCCCAAGATCAAGAGCCACATGCTATACTGACTGAGCCAGCCAGGTGCCCCTCCTCACTGACCTTTTGCTTATCTTTACCCTTCTTGGAGTGCCCTTCCCAAACCCTCCAAGAGCCACTAGCTCAATTCAGGGTCTCACACAATTCTCACACAATTCTCACAAATCTCACACAATTCTGGGTCTTAAGGCCAGAAACACTCACAGAAAACTTCTCTGGCCCAGTACCCAGTCAGGAAGGTGCAAAGAGCAAGGAGGGCTTGAGTTCTAGTCCAAATAGGGTCAAGACCTGGAGAAAGGACACCAGTGCAGCTGTTTCTTTCAGATCCTGAGCCACCAGATTTTTCTCCAAATCTTTCTTGCAACAGGGGATAAAAGATTGTTGAAAGAGAAGTGGAGCTGAAGAAAGAGATAGGTGCAGTTGAGAAATTATCAGAGAGAAAGAAGAGAGTTTTGTAGGAGCTATATAAATGACCTATCTTTGTACAACATGTTTCTCTGGACCAATTTGGGGAAGGTAAGAAAATCTGTAACTTAAAACATTTAATATATTTTTTTAACGTTTTAAAGGAACATCAAGACTTAAAGGCAAAGTTCTCTAGGACTCTTTTTTTTTTTTTTTTTTTTTAATGTGAGGCTTGAATTCATAACCCTGAGATCAGGACCTGGATGCTTAGCCGACTGAGCCACCCAGGTGCCCCCTCTAGAATTTTTAAGGTAAAACTGGTAGAAATGACACTGGTAAGAAATTCAGGGCTTCGGGAGGGGGTGGTGGGTGGTAGGGAGACGGGGAAGGATTCTGGCTTCTCCCCCAGCTAGGGCTTGTTCCCTTTGCTCTGGGTTTAAAGGATGAGAGAGCCCAGCGTCCAGCACCGAATGAAGGCAGCTATTGTGATCTCCGGGGGCGGAGAAGGGAGGCTCAGTGCCAAAGGGTGTGGCCCAGCCAGAGGCTCTGGGAAAGAGCAGTCTTGCGTCCCTACAGTACCCTCGGCGACTGCGTCTGGGCGGGAGGGGAAAAGTCTGCAGAGTCCCGGGCTCCGCCCCCTCCCTCCTGCTCCGCCCTAGCTCTGTCTCCACGTGGTTTTCACCAAGCGCAGCGCAGACCGGGTGGTCGCAAGGCAGACCCGGATTGCAGAGGGCGTGGCAGGGAGAACCGCAAGCCCCTAAGGGGGTCGGGTCTGTGACTTATCCCCGGAAAAGAGCGAGGAACGCGCTCTGCGGGAAAAACTGGACTCCACAGGCTTCCGACGACAAGCCTGGGACGGAGAGTCCGGGAGTTCTCAAGGACAGGTGAACGGCCCCAGGAGAAGGACAGGCAGGGTCACCATCTGGACCGCCATGGCCGCGTCCGCCCGTCGTCTGTGCCACATCGCTTTCCACGTGCCCGCGGGACAGCCCCTTGCCCAAGATCTGCAGCTTCTCTTCGGGTTCCAGCCCCTGGCGGTGCGGGAAGCAGACGGCTGGCGGCAGTTGGCCCTGCGCAGCGGCGACGCGGTCTTTTTGGTGAACGAGGGCGCTGGGCCCCAGGAGCCCCTGTACGGACTGGACCCACGTCATGCTGTGCCCAGCGCCACCAACCTGTGTTTCGACGTGGTGGATACGGGCGCTGCCGCCCGGGCGTTGGTTGCGCGGGGCTGCAGCGTGCCGGTTCCCCCTGTTAGCGTGCGGGATTCTCAGGGCACCGCCACCTATACCGTGGTCAGATCACCTGTGGGCAACCTCAGCCTGACTCTGCTGGAGCGCGCCGGCTTCGGAGGGCCTTTCCTGCCGGGCTTCAGGCCTGTGCCCTGTGCAACCCAACCAGGCTGGGTCAGCCACGTGGACCACCTGACCCTGGCCTGCACCTGTGGCAGCTCCCCCACATTGATGCGCTGGTTCCACGACTGCCTAGACTTTCGCCACCTGCCACTGAGCCCAGGTGAGGATCCGGAGCTGGGCCTCGAGGTGACAGCAGGATCTGGGCCAGGGGGACTGAAGCTCACCGCCCTGCAGACCACGCCAGGCAGCGCTGCCCCCACCCTTGTACTGGCCGAGTCCCTGCCAGGGGCTACCAGTGGACAGGACCAGGTGGAGCAGTTCCTGGCCCGGCACAGGGGACCAGGACTGCAGCACGTGGGGCTGTACACGCCGAACATAATAGAAGCCACTGAACGGGTAGCAGTGGCGGGGGGCCAGCTCCTGGCTCCTCCTGAGGCATACTACCAGCAGCCAGGCAAGGAAAGGCAAATCCTAGCTGCTGGGCATGAGCCTAGCCGGCTAGCCCGACAGGGGATCCTGCTAGATGGCGATGAAGGCAAGTTTCTGCTTCAAGTCTTCACTAAGTCTCTCTTTCCAGAGGACACCTTCTTCCTGGAGCTGATTCAGAGGCAGGGGGCGACAGGCTTTGGCCAGGGCAACATCCGGGCCCTGTGGCAGTCGGTGCAGGAGGAGCAAGCCTCCAGGAACCAAGAAACCTGAGAAGGGTTGGGGCTGGGTTCACCCTCCTGTCCTGGAGCACAGAGCCTGTTGCAACGGAGAAACACCCATGGAGGCTTGGAGTGGAGAGGGCTTTGTCCCCAGGGCCATACCTGCCAGAACTTGAATTTCTCACTGGGGTGCCAAAGAGGTGGGATTTTATTTTTTCTTTTAAACTATGAAATGTTCTTACATAGCCTATAACTAATATATATGCAAGATATAAAGAATAAAGGAATTACATAATTAGGAAATAGAATATATCAATACTTTTGAACCTTCCTTGTGACCTCTGATCCCATTTCCCTTCACCCCACCCCTAATTTTATGATTATTAACTCCCTGATTTTCTATATTGTTTCACTACATATGAAACAATACAGATATAAATTTAGTATTTGAGGTAGGAATTTATGACAGAACAAATCCTCTCCTGTGTTTCCCTTCTCCCCAGGGAGCAGCCTCTGCAGGTGAGGTTGGGTCAGGGCTGAGCCCAACCACCTGCTCTAAGACAATACCACTACTCCAGTCAGAGCTGACCAAAGACCTGGACCAAGGGTGTTGGGTGTCAGCCACTGGCAGGGGCCCCCTAAAGCTGCCTTCTCCTTCTCTCTTGGAGGTTAGGGGAGGACAGATCACTCTGGACAGAATGCCCACCTCCACTGCCCAGGGCTGGCTGGGAGCTTGGCCAGAAGTCAGCACCAAGCAGGACTTTGCCACTTTCTGGGATCCTCAGAGGGAAAGAATGAGAGGACTAGGAGGAGGGCAGGAAGTCTCCAAAATGACTACAAAAATAAGCACTTTATTAAACAACAGGATTCTCAAGAAGTAGGGGCTCCAGCGGTGTCACTGCACCATACTGTTGAGGCTGGATACATCAGTGGGGTGGTGGGGCCGAAAGAAACTATCCAGGACTTGCTGGCCTGGGCTGGGCTTTCTCTTCGTGGATGGAGCAGACACCTGGGATCTTTTGGAACCCTGTGCAGAAGCCAAAAGAAGGAGGTACTAAGGGGGCAACAGAGTCCTCTCCTTCCACTCCTCTCCCCATTGCAGTGATAGAGCTCAGATTCTAGCCTGAATGTTGTAAAGCTTCCAACCTCTTCTATCAACTCTATATGGCAGCCCAAGGTAGTCTTCCTAAGATACAAACCTCACTCCTCTCCACCAAAAATGCCTTAGTGGCGTAGTGTTCATGGCCCTGACTGGCCTGCACAGACCCTGCTATGCTTACAGCTCCTTGAGCACTGCAGACTGCATTGTGGCACCTTTGCTCATCCTACTCTTGGGCCTGGAAAGAACATTCTTACTGCTGATTCCCCTCCCAGACCTGGAGAAAATGATTCATTTCTTGAACCCAGATTACCAGCTGCATCTTCTAAGCAGCCTTTCCTGATCCTTGCCTCCCAGATAGAACTGAAAGCTCTCCACCTTATAAACCACAAAACTTGGTACAAGCATTTCACATACCTGTGACCCTGTTGTTAACATCATTTGTTCTTATTCCCTTTCCACCCTGGACCCTAGACTGTAAGGTTTCAAGATAAGAACTGTTCCTCTCCCTATGGTGAAGCCTGGTGTGGATAATGTTCATCCAAACATGTGTCATTTAACTCAACTGAAAACCTGTGGATTCGGGCCCGGGGAGAGATGCCTGGGTGAGGGCCAAGAAACTCACCTTGCAGGTCCCCGGCCGTTGGCCCTCGTACACACGGAACACCTAGCCAAGGACAGAGGGGGAGAGTGCAGGACTGGCATCTTTCCCCAGAAGAGCCAGACCCCTTTGTTCTCTCAACTTCATGCCCTAGTACATCTGTTTAAAATACGGTTTTTTCCTTTTACATAGTAATAGGTTCACATAGAACATATAGGATGCACAAAAAGGTACAATGAAGACAACACAGGTAGTGCCTTTTTCATGGCGGTGGAGACAGCTGCGGTGTGAAACTCCTCCCGGGTCAGCCAGCGAGCTCCAGGTGGTGTGATGGTCACTGGGATCTGCCCTTCCAGGGCCAAACCATATACTTGATATGTCAGCTTGATGTGAGAGAAGGTGTGGACCACCTGAAGGGAGGGTCAAGGGACTGAAACAGGCCTGTGGATATGTCCACAAAGCCATCACTCCTGCTCCTTCCACTGGTCACTCACCTGCCCAAGGTGCTGGAGGTGGGTGGCTGGGAGGGGCCCAGCCCAACTCTGCAGTTCCCGCAGCAGGGCCTCACGCTGACATTGCCCTGAGGGCTCTGCAGTCACAGATGGGAACTCCCACAGTCCTGCCAGCAGACCTGAGAAGAAGGACAGCCAGGTGTGGTTGGGCCTTAGCTGCTGACTCCTCCATTTCTTCCGTATTGCTCATGCCACTGCCCTCCACTCCAAGGATCCAGGTACCTGACTTAGGCCTCTGCACCAGCAGAATTCGAGCACCCCCAAGGGCCCTGGGCTGCTCCAGAACACAGGTGGCAGAGCACTCCTCCCTGGGGGGCCTCCGGCTGGCCTTTCTGGGAAAGTTGGCCACTCCCAGGGTCTGGTCCCAGGGCTCTGTGGGAGGCGCACACAGCTGGCACTGTCCGGTGCTGGGAGCTGGGAAGAGAGATCCCAAAGCCCCACTCAGGCTTAGGTGAACTTAGATGCCAACCCCAGAGAGCCAGCCGTGGCCCAGCTCTGCAGAATCTATTCAAGTTGTAGGATTAACTAGAATGATGCTTCCACAAGCAGCTGCATGACAATGCAGTGAAGGGCTGGGGCTGGTACTTACCACACTCCTCCACATCAGGACTGCCTGGCAGGCTCTGTGAGGCTACGAGCTGTTCCCGCTCCACCTAAGAGGCATAAGGCAAGGTGTCATAGGGAAGGGGTCACCCTCTAGGACCCCTGCCTGCCCCTTCCCCAGATGGCTCACCCTCTGGTGTGCCCGGCACACGCTCTGCACAGGGCACTGGCTGCAGCGTGGGTGCTGTGGGGTGCATACTGTGGCCCCCAGCTCCATGGCTGCTTGGTTAAAGTCCCCTGGCCGGGCTGGGTCTACCAGCTGCTGGGCTAAGCTCCTACAAGGAAACATTGCTGTAAGCCAAAGACACTTTGGAGACACCCTTCCCAGTCTCCCCTATTACCCCAATATCCTACCAGAGCTGCTGGGAGACAAAGGTGCTTCCGGAATCAGCACCAATGGCTCGGACACGGCACAGCACCCGTACTACATTCCCATCTACCACACCAGTTGCCTGGCACAGAGGAATCCAGAAGTCAGCCTGGTCTAGGAGGAAGGTGGGTGGGCACACACAAAGTAGGGGTGGGCTATGGACTCACCTGACCAAAGGCAATGGAAGCAATAGCTCCAGCTGTGTACCGCCCCACGCCAGGCAGAAGCTTCTGCAGAGTCTCTGCTGTATGTGGCACATGGCCCCCTAGCTCTTCTACCACCTGATTGGGGTGGGAAGGCTCAAGGTTATGTGCTACCTGAGGCCCTGGGGCTCACCCTCCCTGTCTCCCCCTTACCTTCTGGGCTCCCTCCTGCAGCCGCCGGCCTCGAGAGTAGTAGCCCAGGCCAGCCCAGAGCTGGTTCACCTCCTGTGGGTAGAGTCAGAGAGATCAGTGGTCAGTCCTCAGTTGTCCCCATTCCCCCTACCTTAGGGTGGCACTCACCTCCAGGGATGCACTGGCCAGGTCCTGCAGCGTTGGCCACTTCTAGACCCCGAAGGTGATCAAAAGGAAGTAAGGTCAAGGGTGAGAGAGGTGAAGGAAGCCTTCTTTACCCCCACCCCAAAGGCTAGGCTTTCTCTGGGGTCTGGCTCAATGACCCTCCCCTTCTTTCCCTGAAGTCACCTGCATCCATCGGGTATAATAGTCGATCACCGTGGCAACCTGGGTCTGCTGCAGCATGACCTCTGAGACCCACACTGGGGGAGAGGGGTTGGCATGAGGGCACTGCTGAGCTGCCCTGCTCCCAGCCCACAGCCCCTACACCCCAGACCAGTGGGCATCCAGGCAAAGCAGCCCTGTTCTCAGGAGATGCACTCACCAGCATATGCCCGCCTGTCAGGGTCCACCTCACCCTCTGCCTGCCAATGCAATCCCAGACAAGGAGTTAGTGTGGGGGGGGCCTGGCACTAACCCCCCACCCCACTGTCCCTGCCCCCTAGCCTGCTTACCCGCCTTCTCCAGGGCAGGTCCCGTTTCTCTCGGTCATACCAGCTCAGAAGGTTCTCCCGAAAGACTGTGACCTCGGCTGTGTCTCTGAATAGATGGTATGGGGAGACAGAGGCCCGCAATACCACCTCCTTCTGCCGCCTGGCCAAGCCTGCTGGGGCCTCAGGAAACTTAGGCATAGTCCCTGCACGGACAGTGCACCAGGTACCCAGGGCACTGTAGTCTGGCTGCTCCACCTTAGTGCTTCCCCCAAACCCTTGCTTAAGCTTTGAACCTGGAGTCAGACCAAAATGCTGTGTATGTAACCTTAACCAAATTTCTAGCCTTAACTTTCCTAGGGTGGTAGTGCTGGCTCCTTTGTCTCTGGGTCACGATGAAAATCCAACAGTTTCAGCCAAGCATAATGTGTACGTGTCCAGGACTTTCCCATTTACAAAATACTTTCAGGCTCATAAACTCATCTGATCCCACAAAAGCCACAGGAGGAAGGAAATACACAAGCTACCACTCCATGTCACTGGTAAGAAAGCAGCCACTCAGAGAAATCATCCCAAAGTTACACAGCAAAGTCAGAATTAGATCGTAATTAGTCCCTTGAAGCCTTGATGCACAACCACGCTGTCTTCCCAGCCTGAATCGACCTCTCTTTCATGGCCAACGAAACCAACCCCTTCACCTTTGACTCAGACCAAGCTCCTCACCATCAGGGGTAGAAGGCTTGACCTGGCTGCTGCTAAGGACCTGCTTCTCCCTTCCCTCATGGCCAGACGCCTGCTTCTGGCGACAACTCCTCACAGCGGTTCGTGGCTTCTTCATGATGGCCTAGAAGAGAAAGGCCCAAAGTAGTCTGTCACAATGAGGTTGAATCTTGGAGCCCTTCAGTGAGTATAGCCACTTTCTCTACAGCACTTATTATAGAGTGTCTAGCTTTTCTTACTCTCCAGATGCTCATGGGGTTGCTCTTGGCTGGCTGTGGCACTGAGGTATGACCAGTAGGGCTGTTTCTGCAAGTGACTTCAGAGGGACCAACATTAGCATAGTCCTGGAGACACACACAAAAGAAGAGGCTGGGGCTGGGCTGGGGGCTGTACAGGAGCACCTGTATGGGTGTCCCTGATGTTTACTGTGACTGCGTGTGTGGACAGGGCTTCTTTAGGTATGTCTAAGAGCATGGGGCAGGTAGGAAGTTTATCTGCTCAGAGATGTGGCACATTTACACCGAAACAGGCTTTAGCAGTCATGCAATCCAACCTCCATTCTGCAGAAAGGAGAAACCAAGGATCGGAGATGTTAAGATATTTTTTTAGGGTGCCTGGGTGGCTCAGTCAGTTGCACGTCTGACTTTGGCTCAGGTCATGATCTCACAGTTGATGAGTTTGAGCCCCACGTCAGACTCTGCTGGCAGCCTGGAGCCTGCTTCAGATTCTGTGTCTCCCTCTCTCTCTCTGCCCTTTCCCCGCTCATGCTCCGTCTCTCTCTCTCTCTCTCTCTCTCTCTCTCTCTCTCAAAAATAAGCATTAAAGATATTAAAAAATATCTTTTTTTTAATGTTTGTTTTTATTTTTGAGAGAGAGAGAGAGAGGCAGAGAGACAGGGAGACACAGAATCCAAAGCAGACTCCAGGCTCTGAGCTGTCAGCACAGAGCCTGATTCAGAGCTCAAACCTACAAATCGCTAGATCATGACCTGAGCCGAAGTTGGATGCTTAACTAAACTAAGCCACCCAGCTGCCCCAGAGATGGTAAAAGATTTGCCTGAGAGCAGATGGCAAGTTGGGGTGGTGGTGGGAGGGGATGAGCTATTTTTTATTCCTAATCTTTTCCTGATCTAGTAAATCATAGCTGGCTGGCCACTAGTAATGAGAAATAGGTCTCAATTTCAATGAGAAATTGATCTTCACTGCTCCCTTACTGTTCTTTTGGTGCCCTTTTCTCTATATAGCTAACAGTTAGTGAAGGTTTGCCATATGCCAGACCTTATGCTAAGTGTTTTACCAATTTCTCGCACAATCTCCAGACGACTCCATTAGGTACTTTCTAGTATTACCTCCATTTTACTGATGAGGAAACTGAGGCTTGTAGAGATTAGGCAACTTGTCCACCCAAACCCTAAAGGTCTGCTTCCAGAGACTGCACTCTTGTGCTGTGCTATACTGCAGTCCCTGAAGCTTCAAACTCTCTCCTTAAAACTTAACTTCATCACCTCATTTTCATCAAAAGAGCTTGCTTGCTCCCTCAGAGAAAAAAAAAAAAAATCAATGTACAGATTTGCTACACTCTACACTTATCTGCATTCTCCTTTTCCTTCCTCCCATTAAAGAATGGTCTCTCCTAAACTGTCCAAGCTCAGGGCCCTGCTCCTCAATCCCTTTTACAACACCCACTCTCCCCTTCATAGCCAAACTTCCTTCACCAAACTCACTAGCTCCATAATTCATTCTACAATCCATTCTCCAAAGAGTAAAGCAATCTTATAAGACATGATCGTGTCACTTTCTTACTTAAAACTTTCAATGGCTTCCCACTAATTCACTGAATAAATATTTATGTAGTGCCTACTTTGTACCGAGCAGTTTTAAGTACTTGGAATACTTTGGAAATAAAACACCAAAGGTTCCTGTTTTCATGGAACTTGTATTCTAATGGAGAGCAAAAAATAAATAATGCACATAAGTAAATTATATAGGCTGTCAGGTGGTAAATACTAGGATAAACAGAAAAAAAACATGTGAAGGGAAATAGTGGTGGTGGTGGAATGTTGTGATTTTAAAGCACATGGATGGTCAAGGTGGGCCTTATTAAAGTGGTATTTGACCAATGATTTATGGCAGTTAAAAGAGTTAGCCATGTTCTAGCCACGGGAAAGTCATACTAAAAAAGAGCTAGTGGAATAGCCCTAAGGAAGGTGCCTGTTTGCAGAATAATAAGGAACCCAGTGTGGTTAGAATAGACTGAGGAAGGATAAGTAGTAGATGAGGTCAAAGAGGTAAAGAAGGTGGGGGGCATAGAATCACTAAGTACCTTGTAAGCCACTGGAGCACTTTGTCACACTCATTGCTCTGAAAAGCCAATCCTCTTAAAATAGTTCTGTAAGCTCCAAAGATCCCCACCTTCCTCATCCCCTCACTCACTTTGCTCCAGCCATTTGTTTGCCTAAATAGTTGCTTCAATCATCCAGGTGTCTGTCCACCTTGACACCTCACCCAATCCTTCCCCTCTGCTTGGACAGCTCTTATCCTGTGCTTCATCCAACAGTTATTCATTCTTTCAGGTCTTGACTTAAATGTCCAAATCAGCCCCCAGTATTATTCTCTTGTGTAATTCTCCATTTTTCCTCTTACACTAATTGTAATTTTACATTTGTGTTTGTTTGATGACTGTCTGCTTCCCCCACTTGACTATAAAACTCCATGAGCAAGTACTGAGTCTCTTGTTGACTATTGAGTCCCCAGAGCTTAGCACAGTGCTAAGTAAGCTGTATACGATAAACAACAGGATGGTAGAAACCCAAACAATTCTGAATAATGATGAAAAAGACTCAGTAGAGAGAGAAAAGTTGAAGATGAGCTAGAAATAGTGACTAACTAACGAAAGGGTTGACTCCTTGTGGGTCCAGAGATGGGAACGGGAGCCTTTGAGAAAGAACAGGTCTCTCGCGGTATCAGGAGTCAAGACCAATCACCCTCTAGGTCAAATATACCTCCTAAGTGCTTACAAGTTGTCCCTTCCTTGCCGTCCCTACTGCCGGAGCCTTAACTCAAGTCCTTATTATCACTTCCCTATATTATTTCAAAGGCTTCCTAGCCAGTCGGTGGCTCTAATCCCTCTGGCAGCCTCGTCTCGCGTCCCCCTCTCAGTCTTTTCACTTCCTGGACATGTAGCTCCCATTCCTCCCTGGGAACTTGCCTATTCCAAAAATATCCTTTCCCCCACACTCCCGTCTCTGCATAACTCCTATACGTGCTTTAGGCTGCACCGGGGTAGCACCACCTCCTCTGGGGAGCCCGGAACCCATCCCCAACCCTGGGCCGAGCGAAGACAGCATAAAGCTACCGCCCACGTTCCCACAAGGTGCATGCGGGGAAGGAATTACCTACCTCCCGCGCAGTCTCCAAGGCCCGGCGTCCGACGCACGCCAGAGGGCGTGGCTCCAATCCACGCTGTGCCAGCCAAAGAGGTCCAAGCCCGCGCTTGGACACTGCCTCCGCGCCAGACCCGGGTCGTGTGAACGGAAGTCAGACCCGTCTGCGACTCGGGGCGGGCGGGGGGGGGGGGGGGGGAGGTGGCAGGCCCCGCCCCGATCCCTACAGCAGAAGCCGCCCGGAGAAACGAAGCGGAAGCCCCGCGTACCCCCACACACCACTCAGGCGAGGGGCCCTCCGTGTCATGGCCGCCGACAGTGACGATGGCGCAGTCTCAGCCCCAGCGGCCTCTGATGGTGAGTGGCTTCCCAGGGCTTCCTCCTTAAAACTCTGTGCGCTCCGGGAAGGGGAAGGCCAAGGGCTTACGGCTCTAGAAACTGACTTCCAACGTTCAACTTAGCTCACCTCCGAACCAGCCACGAGGAGACTACAAGTCCCGGTGTGCACCGCAGCTCGGCTGCAAAAGCCTTGCATGTTGGGAGCTTAGACCGGGACCGTGGGGGCATGTCGGGAGATGTAGTCTAAGGCTCATGGTTAAGTGTAGCGGATTGGGAGTCGTGGTCCACAAAGAAGTGGGACGTGTTGGGGGCTTGGGTGTGAGGAATTATTTATGAGGCTCTGGGGCATAGTGGCTGCCATCGCTTTTGGCTAGTGGGGCACAGATCGGACTGGGCCACAGTCCGACCTTCCTCTTCTGCGGATTGTGTTGCTGAAGGGAGTAGTTATTTTCCCAAAAGCTCACATAAACCACCGGAAGACGCAGGCTTTCTCTCCCCAAATTCAGGGTACTGCTCATTTCAAGGCCTGTGTGCAGAGCATGTATGGTACAAAGGGTTTGAGGAGAAAGCTGCCATTTCTTGCCTTAATGGAAACTGCCCCCCAACATTCCGCCCCCAGCCATGGCCTGCCTTGGTATTGGTTTCCCTGGACCCCTGCCTGAGCATTAACATCCATTGCTCTCCTTACCCTCAGGTGGTGTCTGCAAAACCACAAAATCTGGGGAGGAGCTAGTAGTCCAGGTTCCTGTGGTGGATGTGCAGAGTGACAACTTCAAGGAGATGTGGCCATCCCTCCTGCTGGCCATAAAGACAGCTAGCTTCGTGGCTGTGGACACGGTGAGGGTTGGGGAGTGGGGAGGACAGGTAGTTTTGAAAGGGCTGGTTGGTGCTGGGAACCTAACACAACTCTCCCTTTACCCACTCATAGGAACTGAGTGGGCTTGGGGACAGGAAGAGTTTGCTGAACCAGTAAGTATAAGCCCTGATCTTAGTGTCAGCCTTGGCAGGAGGGGAAGACCTCATCCCTGGAGTAGAATTCACAGTCCTGGGTGGTTTGAGGGCTAGCTCCCAGCCACAGCCACCCCCTAAACCCAACCCCAAGGTGCATCGAGGAACGTTACAAGTCCGTGTGTCATGCTGCCAGGACCCGTTCTATTCTCTCCCTGGGCCTCGCCTGCTTCAAGCAGCAGCCAGATAAGGTATGGGCTGATCTCACATCTATCCCTGGTCTTTGGCTGGCAGGGAGGAGGGTTGAGATCCTGGAGAACATCAGGTGTGAGGTGTTTTTATCCCAAATCCTGATATAGCAGATCCTTTCTCTCCCAGGGTGAACACTCATACCTGGCTCAGGTGTTCAATCTGACCCTGCTATGCATGGAAGAGTATGTGATAGAACCAAAATCTGTGCAATTCTTGGTACAGCATGGCTTCAACTTCAACCGGCAGTATGCTCAGGGTATCCCTTACCACAAGGGTAATGACAAGGTAGGTCTCCAGCCTTGAGACTGCCCCTTCTGTGGCTTCATTTCTTCCTAACCTAGGCTGGGTACGTAGGGAGGATCTGCTCAGTATGGGAAATCACTAGGGACAGGGCTGGGGAAACAAGCCTGATACATAGAATAGCATTGGGTAAGGCAGGGAGGTAGAGCTTTCCAGGTAGGGGAGCCAGGGCAAACTGTCCTGCAAAAGAGGCTCCCTAGGGGACTGTTCTTCCTGATGACCTCTTTCTTTCTACCCAGGGTGATGAGAGTCAGAGCCAGTCAGTGAGGACACTCTTCCTGGAGCTAATCCGGGCCCGCCGGCCCCTGGTACTACACAATGGTCTCATAGACTTGGTGTTCTTGTACCAGAACTTCTATGCACACCTTCCCGAGAGCTTGGGAACCTTCACTGCGGACCTGTGTGAAATGTTCCCAGCCGGCATTTATGACACCAAGTATGCTGCTGAGTTTCATGCCCGCTTCGTGGCCTCCTACCTAGAATATGTTTTCCGGAAATGGTGAGGAACTGGTTGAGGTTTAGGGATGGGGCCTGGTATAAGCCTGACTGTTTCATTTACATAAGGTATTTATTGAGTGCCTACCATGTGCCAGGCACTATTTTAGGTGCTGAGGATTCAGCAGTGAGCAAAACAGACAAAAAACCCTGTTCCTATGGAATTTATACACTAGTGGACCAATACCCTCTTGCGCTGTTGCAGTGAGCGGGAAAATGGGAAGCAGCGGGCAGCCGGCAGCCCACACCTTACCCTGGAGTTCTGCAACTATCCTACTAGCATGAGGGCCCATATTGACTACCGCTGCTGCATGCCCCCTACAACCCACCGTCCTCATTCCACCAGCATCTGTGACAATTTTTCGGTAAGAGCACCCACCCATTTCCTGGGGGGGAGGGGGGGGGAGTTCTGATGCCTGGAATTCCTGTCTAAGCCTCTTTCCTACCTCTAGGCCTATGGCTGGTGCCCCTTGGGACCGCAGTGTCCTCGGTCTCATGATATTGACCTTATCATTGACACTGATGAGGCTGTGGTGGAGGACAAGCGGCGACGGCGGCGACGTAGGGAAAAACGGCGGAGGGCTTTGTTGGGCCTGCCTGGGAAACAGACCTCTGAGGAAAATGAGGATGGCCCTCCCATGAAGCAGGTCTGTGGGGATGGCCTCAAGGCTGAGGAAATTGATCAGGAAGTGGCTGAAGATGAGACTAGGAGCCAGCCTGGCTTGGAGAAAGGTCACAAAAATGACTTGGAGATGGGGCTCAAAGCAACAAGGCTGGAAACAGCTGATGTGGCTACCTCAGAAGCGCCAGGAGGTCAAGCTGATCCTCACCCAGTGGCTGGGGATGGGTTGCATCGAGCTGGTTTTGATGCCTTTATGACAGGTTTTGTAATGGCCTATGTGGGAGTGAGCCAAGGACCCCAGATCTGTAGCTCTGGACCCTGGCTACCCGAATGCCACAACAAGGTATATCTGAGTGGCAAGGCTGTACCCCTCACAGTGGCCAAGAGCCAGTTCTCCCGTTCCTCCAAAGCCCACAACCAGAAGATGAAGCTGGCTTGGGGCAGCAGCTGACACAACTTCTGCCTAGCACTCAGGGCCCAGGACGAAAACTGAGAGTGGAATACAAGTGTCTGGGTCCCTCTAGCTTGTGAATGACAGAGTTGGGGGGGTCAGGGGGTGGGGTCCTGGCAGAGATACTGCTGCATCTGTCTTGGACCTTCTCCTTTACCCCAGAGGATGAGGAACAAGGGTACACGTAAGAAGGCTGACTAGCACCTGTAACACCAACTTTATTTATTTTTAAATCTGAAAGTGTCTTGGGAAAAAGTATTACCAAAAAATCAACAGAAACAAGTTATGAAAATATTTGACCAGCTTCATCTTTGGTTATTTCTTATTGCGGCTCTGTAAGGAGAAACTGTTCCCATAGCTCCAGCCATAGCAGGAAGGGAAGAAAATCAGTCCGTGTATAAACCATTTAACCAGTTGGGTGTGTCACATGTTGACAAATACATAGAGCAGGCCCTGGGGCCTACAAAACCAGCCCCACTCCCAACCACAAGGTTGAAAGTTTTATGGGGCAGAACATTAAGACTCCTTCATAAATATGAAAATAGATTAATCAACTGGAAAAGACCTTTGAATAGGTTAGCTAAGAGCCATGACCACTACACGGCCTCACCCTCCCCTTGCATAGAAATGTAGTGATGTGGTCTGACTGTGCAGTAAGTGCAAACAGCAATTATTCAAGTGTCTTAGACATACTGGCAAGAAGCTCCCCAGTCTTCAGGTCTGAGAAATAGCCATGCCCTTTATGGCTTCCTGGTCAGCGCCAGGTTCCATCCAGTAGCTTATATGCCCCAGGAAAGGGCAAAAGACAGACCTGGAGTAGGAAAGGAACCTGGGGTAATAGCTGCCTGCCAGCGCAAACTAGAACTAGGAGTCCTCTGGTCCTGTCTGGGGAAGTGCATTGGGAGTCGGGTGGGAGCCAGAGCTCCTTGCTGGATTTCAGAAGCTTGGTATCATCTGTTGGCCCTAAGTAGGAAAGCCTTTCACTGCTGTCTCCCCTCTCATGCACAGCCGTTAGGCACTTGGAATCCCCATATTGAGCCTGGCTTGGCCTAGCCAGCCTGCTCTGTAGGCCACAGGGAAGAGTCAAGGCTGTACATAAGGGGGCCCAGTGGCTTCAACTGAAGGCCCACCCCCAAGGTGACCTGGGACTAGCCCCCCTCACCCATCCTGTTCTCCCTGGGTTTTCAGGCCTACGCCTGAGACAGAAAACGGGACTGGAGCCAAGCTTCTTGGCCTTTCTTCTTCCACCTCCATCTCCTCAGAGGCACCTGCAAGGCATGGACTAGCTCCCTGGGGCCTGGGCCCAAAACCGTTTTCTTCTTGGGGACTGGAGCAGTCCATGGCTTCATGGGCCAGAACAGGTGGTAGGGCAGATGCTCGGAATGGCGGGATCTCTCTTACTCTGTACTTGAGACTACTGAGGCGTGGTGGGGGCCCGTCAGATAGTGAATCTTCTCGGCCCACAAATGGACAGGCCTCTTGATGCAAGAACTCTGGTGAACCAGGCAAAGAACGCCACCGGCGAGCAGGTGGGGCCAGGGGCTCCTGCCAATCAGCCAGAGGCAGAGTTCCAGGCCCTGGTGCATCTAGGTCAAATACCAGGGAGATGACAGACTTGCTGGGCAGGTCAAAGAACTTGATCTTGCCACCCTTGAGGTCCTGGCGAGCACTGAAAGGGTTGATTTTGGGGGTGCGGACAGTACCACCTCGTTGTGGCTGGTAGTAGGGGTCCAAGACGTTTACTGTACGTGGGGGCTTACGGGAAAAGATGTCTGACTGGCTTCGAGACAGCCAGATAGTACGTCTTGGGCGTGGGGACTTGGGAGGGATCTTGTCATCCAGTGAGCTCAGTCGCTTTACACCAGGTCCCTTCTCCAAGAGTCCTGAAAAACAGTCAAGACAGGGTTACTCACACTAGTCATGACAAACAGAAGCAGCACCTTGTGCCACAAAGTGTTTCACCAATGAGAAACAAGAGAGGCAATATGCCAAGTCATAACTCTGAAGAGTCCCATACTTTTTCCATCATCCCCTGCCCCTGTGCCTTTCTTCTGGACATGAGATCCTGCAATGAGCCCTAGAGAGGAAGGCCCCACATCCTAATTTCTTCCCTTGGGATCAGGTGAAACACTATGGTCTAATCTCTTACCCTTGGCTGTGGGCTGCAGCTTCCTGTCCGTCTCCAGCTCTTCTTCCTGTAGATGGCTCAGAATTTCCTCCAAGGTCTTCCCAATCTCCGCAAAGGATGGGCGTAGTTTGGGGTCCATCTGTGGTCATCCACACCAGCCATTAGCCCTGCGCTCCTATTTTCCACCCCAAGGATGGCGTTTGAGTCTGTTTCTGGCATCTTTTAAGATTCAGGTGTGCAGATAAGCTCTTTTCTGAAGGCCCCAGGCCATGAGGATGATTCCCAGAGCTAAGGTCAGGGGAGATGCTGTTGTCTAATACCCTCCCCTATCAGCATCCTTTCTGTATGGGTCTTATCCCCTTGTTGGGCACAGAACCCTCCGAAAGAGTACGCTTAACATTAGTTTGTTCTGTTCTTGAGTTCTGCTGCTAACATGTTTCTGGGAGCTACCTGAGGAAAGCCCAGCTACCCCTTGGTCATAACAGGTAGGTCCAGCCCCAGAGCTGTATAAAGTGAGGGTTAACAAAAGTTCTTCCCATAGGCCTTAAGACCAGCTGGACCCAAAGTCCAATCGAAACCTGACCAGAGCTCTATCAGTATCGAAAGCAAGAGGTGGTAAGTCTACCCTGCAGGCTGAAGACTACAATACAAAGCAGTTTTCCTTTTCTTGGTCCAGGGCTCTGGACTATCTGTTAGGCCTGGAGGAGGGGATGTGGGCACTGCCACTCATCAGTGAAAATGAGGCTCCTCATGAACCTTAATGAGCAGCTTGTCCCTACAGTCCTAACCAGGTGAAAGGGGTTCAGCCAGCCCCTGACCAAAGCTGGGGGAAGGGGAGGGAGACACTCACATTACAGCAGTTGAAGGTGAGCTGCAGAAATTCTGGGGGACAGTCTCCCACCATATGCTGGAAAGCGTCATAGTCTAATCCGAAGTTCTGTGGATGGGTATGGTGGGGAGGGGACATTGGTAGACTGGTCATTAATCCCTCCACCCATCCTGGCCTGCTTAGGAGAGGCTGAGAATTGCCCCAAAGAAGTAACCACACAGACCGTTCCAGCAACTCCACCCCAGTAACAACAGGTCCATAGCCTCAAAACCAGCCCCATCCCAGTGGCACTGTCCCCTATGCCTGCAGCTCACCTCTGTGCGAGGAAGGTAGTCCGGATCAGCTTGGATGCGGGCGATGATCTCACAGAGGATGATACCATAAGAGAACACATCCGCCTGGTGGGTAGTAAGACCTCAGTTTCCTTCTCAGTGGGGTGAGAGGTGGGGTCTGTGTCCCTCAGGTCTGCCCAGCCCAGGCCTAAGCCCTGTATTTCATTCAGTTCATTTACTGGGTAGCTGCCAAGTACCAACCCTGCTCTGAGCAGGATGTAGATACTTACCGTGAACATACAGGGTGATTGATCCTGGACGCTTTCCTGATAAGAGTGGATTCTAAGGACAACCAGGCCCTGGGCTCCCCAGACTCACCTTTTCATTGTAGGGCTCATCTCGGAGAACCTCAGGTGCCATCCAGAAGGGTGAGCCCACCACAGCCAGCTTCTCATTCCCCATGCTGTGGGGTGGGGGTGAGGGGAGAGATTATATGGAGAATGAGCTCACCACTGGCTGGTGCAATGGGATATCTGACCATTGGGAATTCTTCTCCCTGAAGAATGGACACAGACTAAGACTAAGACAGACTAAGACTGACCAAATTTAGGGAGCTGAGATTGAACTGTAACCAAGTTCTGGCCTCTGGGGAGGAAGCTGGCGTTTTTCCTTTGCTTCAGTCTCTTCTGTGACCCCAGCACCTATTAGGGCTACCCACCTGACGTCAGGAATCTTCTCAGCCAGGCCAAAGTCAGCTACCACTGCAGAGTAACCATTCTCATCCCTCTTTATCAGGCAGTTCTAGGGTTCCCAAAGAAGAAGACAATGTGGCTCAGAAGGGGGACCAGCCAGCCATAGTGTTACCACCACCCCTCCCTGCCACAGGGCACCTTGTCTTCTCCTTGGTGAAACTACACTCAGGCTGACCCAGCGGTCAGACCTGGGACTCTGTCAGCCATGTGAAATGAGTTAGGCCTGGATCTTGGGTGGCTGCCATAAGAGTCATATGCTTCAAACAAATATTTATCTTTGCTTTTATATACTAAGCATGGATCTAAGTGCCAGAGAAAGCTCAATGAACAGACATCTTTGTCCTCTTGGAGCTTACAATCTAGTGGAGGAAGACGGACTATCAGGTCCCTGCCTCCCATCCTCTTTTCCTCAGAATGCAGAGACCCAAAGTAATATAAGTGTAGGACAAGTGCCAGGCCTGCACTACCTTTCATTGCCCAGAGGATCACAACCAACCTCCTCAATGGCATTAAAAGTCTATGATCTGGCTCCAACAACTGGCCTGCCCCCTACCCCCGGCTGCTGCTCCTATGCACACATCTCCATCTAAACTTGTCACAGACAAGCCTGACCTGTGAAGCCTGAACAGCCCCTTCAAGCCTTTGTCTTTGCTTCTATTGCTTCCTTCCATTTGGAATGTTCTCTCAACTCTCCTTTTCACCTCAGATTTTATGTGTTTTAAGGTAAGTGACCTTTCCATCCTGTCGTCTCCAGCTCTCACCACCCTCTCTCTTCTCAGCTCCTTTAACTCCTCCTCTATGCCACTTCCTCTTACAGTCTAACAGAGAGCAGGTTCTGGTTCAGGCCCTGCACTCAACTCATGGGAGAGGCTCAGGATGTGCTCACCGAACAAATGCTGCTGTCCCCAGAGAAAAGATGAACACAAATGGCTTGTAAATAAACACAAATCAGCAACCGGCTCTCCCCAAACAGCTACATTCAAAATAGCCCTACACCACTCACTCACGAGGCACCTCACACCACCTTCTTCCTCCAAAGGCAGGAGAGAGTAGGGATCCTTGGCTCAGGGACATTTCTGGGGCCAGCAAGACCCTATTTGACCCAAACCTACCCTCCCTCCTTACCAGGTTTGGCATGCAGTTGCCAAGTCACCTCCTGCTTACTCTACCTCAGGTACCAATCACCCCCCGCCCCCTACTTTGGCCTTGACATTATCATACTATTTTCTCCCTGAGCTGGAGGGAGCCTGTGATTTCATCACATCTAACCTGGGCCCGAGTAGACATGCATCATCTCTGGCTTCCAAGCAGGACCATCCTTGTACTTGTCCTGGCTTTGGCCTTCCCATCAGGTTCTGCTGGCTCAGCACCCCATAACCCCCTGACTATGACCATGAGAAGATGGGCCCTAGGCCAGCTTGCCTATTAAACAGCTGAAGCCCAGGCCATAGGGCACAGGCTTATGAGGCAGTGGCAGCTCAGATCTGTCACCTATTTTTCTCCCCTCCTATTTGATCTGCAACTCCTTTCTCCTGTCTCCAAGGCTCAGTCTAAAGTCCTACTTACTATTTGCTTTATAGCCCTCAGAAACTGCCCTGTAAATTCAGCCTGGGAGGAGGAGATAAGGAACAGAACATGGCCACAGTACTCTGCCCTTGTCAAAGCTCTGTGGTTTCTGCCCGATCTTCACATTCATAGACATCTACTGTCCACTCACTGCAAATCATCCATCTAGGAGTACAGGACTTCACAGTAGCTTCTCTGAACAGCTGAGAAATGGCTAAGGCAGGGATGATCAGGGCCCCACAATATGGGGCAAGGCTACCCAGTTTGCCTCTGATCTGGAGGGTGACCACTGCCCCTCATAAAGTTTCTCACAGCCAATAGCTGGGCATTGGAGCCAAAGACAAAGATGGGATACTGAAAAACAAAAGAGCCAAATTTTAGAAGTCTGTATTTCTAAAGGGATAAGGCAAATGAGGAGGAGCCCTGATGGATTAGCCCTGGTGGTATTTTCCAAAATCTCCTGAGCCTGTCCTTAATGGGGTCTAGGCTAGCGAAGTTTGGCTGGCAACACTTGCCGTTTTTACTTCCTTATCTCCCACTCATTCCTCATGGGTTTCTGCTGTAAGTTCTCACATGACTCTAGGGCTTTAAGCTCAATAGACAAAAATTAGTCCTTATATTAACTTGATCTTTCTGCTGTTGACATTGTTGATTCTTTCAACACTTTTACATATGATTCAGGAATCATTAATACTAGGAGTGCAGAGAATAAACAGTTGTGGTCCTGAAGCTAACAGACTAGCTATTAGAGGCTAGTTAGAGGCTATTCCTGTTACCTTTCAATTCTTCTCTCCTGGCTTCTGTGACACTACAGCCCTGGTTTTCCTTCTCTACCTTTGGCTACTGTACAGGCTCCAGTGCAGGTACTTCTTCCCATCTCATGCTCTCAGAGTTCTATCTTGAGCCTACATCTCTCAGGCCCCATTTGTGCTGATGACTCCCAAATGTATATCCTCAGACCTGACCTTTATCCTCAAGCTTCAGATTTGCATATCCAGTCTATTTCTGGACATCTCCTGGATTACTCATATTGAATTCCATACATGCAAACCTGAACTCACTTTTTCCCTCAAAAGCTAAAGCTAGCTAAGCTAGCAACCTGGGATTCACCCTAGATTTTTTACTCTTACTCCAACTAATTTAGCTTCTAAATATTTTTCAAATCTGCCCCTTCCTCTTCAGTCCCCACCCCTCCCCGCCCCCACCTTTGCATTAGTCCAGGTCCTCCTTATTCCTCCCTGGGATATTGCAGTGCTCTTCTAACTGATCTCTATGGCTTAGTCCAGGCTTGAATTCCATAATCCACCTTCCTCATTCCTGCCAGCATGACCTTAGTAAAATGTAAATCTGTGTTACTCTCCTGTTTAAAAGCCATCAATGACATACTGTGTGATTGTTTTTATATTAAACGCCCAGAATAAGCAAATCCATAGAAGTGAAAATGGATTAGTGGTTGCCCAGGGCTGAAGGGAGAGGGGAATAGAATCTGGGGCTTTCATTTTGGATGGTGAAAAGTTCTGAAGTTAGATAGTGGTGATGGCTGAATGTACTAAAAACCACTGAAATACATACTTTGAGAGGGCAAATTTTATTTTATGTGAAGTGTATCTCAAAAAGCTATTACTTTAAAAAAGCTGACAGTGGTTTTCTTCATTTCCTGTCTAGAAGATTAAATCCAAGTTTGATAGTATATGATCAGAGTCCTCTCTTTTCAGCTCTTATTCCCTACCACTCCTACCTCCCAGTCTGCCCATTGTACTGTTCATGCCACTATGCCTTTGTTTATGCAATTCCCTTTGTCTACTCTGCTCTGGGGTATTAGCCCCACCACATGCATGTGCACACACACACACTACTTATTCATAAGTAGAATTCAATTTTCAAGATTCAGCTTAGGTATTTTCTCTTCCAAGAAGCCTGCTCTGTACCCTCAGGTTGGGTTAAATACCACTTTTTCAAAGCATCTTATGCACTGCCCTTTCTGTAACCTTAGCATCTGCTATATTATAATGAAAGTGTCTGTACAGTTCATTCCCATGACTATAGACTATAAGCTGTAGGAAAGCAGTAATGTCTTAAGAGGAAGGTGGCCCAGAGAATACTAGGTAGTATCCCTTCCCTAGGGTAAGGGAAAGATTGCCTACTTCTGTCTGTATGGTACCATAGGAATTACAAAACATTCTTCACAAACATAATCCTAATGGTTCTTCAAAATAACATTGTCAGATGCGCAGATATAAGATTTTTACATTTAAGGTGATAAAAACGAAGCTTTCAACTCTAAGTGGTAAAGACCCAAGTCTCCTGATTCTAAAAGGTTCTCACATAATGATTCTGTCCTCCCCAGAAAAAGAGGCTGATGAGCTTTCCCTTGGGGACAGCAAGGTCATGGCAGGAGCAATGCAGTCTCAAGAAAGTAGCCTGGTCCATGGAGAAGGCAACACTGTGTACAATAACATAAGACCCTTTCACTTGTGACTGCAGCCCCTACCTCAAATGTTGCCCTTGGATTCAAGGGCATCTAGTACAATGCTTGCATTTCTCATCTAACTTGGATGCGGCCCCAAAATAGACTATGTGGCTAGAAAGTACAAAATATGAAGCCAGACCAATTTTCAGGCTGTGTGAGGTGCAAGATCCATTGCATAGAGGATAGAGACTTCTTTATTCAAAAGTATCCTTGCCTATAAAAAATTTTTTCCTTGCCTATAAAATTAACAACACAGTAAACAACAGATTTTGGTGAGGATGCTGAGAAAGGGGAATCCTCTTACACTGTTGGTGGGAATGCAAACTGGTGCAGCTCTGGAAAACAGCATGGAGGTTCCACAAAAAGTTAAAAATAGAACTACCCTGTGACTTAGCAATTGCACTACTAGGTATTTTCCTCGAAGGATCCAAAAATACAGATTCAAAGGGGTACATGCACCCCAATGTTTACAGCAGCATTATCAACAATAGCCAAACTATGGGAAGAGCCCAAATGCCCACTGACTGATGAACTGATAAAGAAGATATTGGGGGGGGGGGGGGGGGCGGTGTGCGCACACTGGAATATTACTCAGCCATCAAAAAGAATGAATTCTTGCTATTTGCAACAACAACATTGGTAGAGCTACAGCATATTATGCTAAGTGAAATAGATCACTCAGAAAGACAAATACCATATGATTTCACTCATATATGGAATTTAAGAAACAAAACATTAACATATGGGAAGGGGGAAAATGAGGGAAATAAACCATAAGAGACTCAATTACAGAGAACATACTGAGGGTTGATGGAGGGAGGCGGGTGGGGTTAGCTAAATGGGTGATGGATACTAAAGAAGGCACTTGTTATGATGAGCTCTGGGTTTTATATGTAAGTAATGAATCACTAAATTCTACCCCTGAAACCAATATTACACTATATGTTAACTAACTTGACTTGTTAGTCAAGTTACACTATATGTTACACTATATGTTACACTATATGTTAACTAACTTGACTTCAAACAAATTTGAAACAAAACAAAACAAAACAAAACAAAACTGTCCTTGCCTAGAGTAAGCAGCAAACATAAGAAAGGCTCAGACAGACTTCCCTGAGGTGAGGGTTGACCTTTTCAGCTTCAAAAAGGAGCCCATGCACTGCTGCTACTTGGCTCCCATTCCTCTGTCCTCACCCCTATTATAATTCATCACACCATAGCAGAGAGACTTCTATGTTTGCCTCTTCAAAGACAGTGAATGATCCCATTCATCTATGTGTCTCAAAACCTAGAACAGACACACAGAAAGGGCTTAGCAACAGTTTGTTATATGAAAGTTTGGGCAGATAATCGAAACAACTGGGCTTCTTTTCACATATGTCAAAGGCATACACTAATCATACATTCAACTCTCCATTGTGGGGACTGAGCTGACAAGAGACTCAAAAAGGGTGGGCATGAATGCATTTCTGGAAGCCAACACAAACCCTTCAGAACTGGGCCACAGTAGACACTTGAGAGCAGTTCCTGAGGTCTCCTAGAACAGCTGTACAGTCAATATTGGCACTGAATAAAACCACCTGAGCGAAGAAATGCCAAGTCCATTTGTTAATGTTAGTTCCAAGCTAAAGCTATTTCCGCAACAACAACAAAATGGCTTTCATGTGCCATCACCTCTTTCCCCTCACACAAATTTCTCCTCACACAAATTCACTCCATTAACCCAGTTAGGATCAGAGAGGAAAGTATTGATTCTACATCTCAAGAAAGGTTCAGAGGTTCTTTTCACAGCACAGGGAAATCAGAGACTGAACTGCACTCCTAAATGCTCAGAGGCTGCTACAGTCCAAGTTTCTTAGAAGATTATCCGGTTTACTGTAATGTGTCCCATCCCTTGCCCTCTATCCCACCCTGTGATGCCATATCTTTACCACAGCTCTTATGTAATAATCTTCACATACCTGTCCCCCCAACAAGACTAAGCGCTCATGGATAGTAAAGATTGGGCTCCAGTAATTTTCTATGTCTCCAATACTAGGTCTTCTAATAGAATAGTATGAATGGTTCCCAAAAATTATTGATGTTATTCATTATATTAAAAAAAAGAAAAAGAAAAAAACCTACTACAGGGTGCCTTAACAGACACTCTGTCTCTCCAGCACTCAATGTTGTTCCTAATTCTTGCTGTCTTCAGTCTCTGAAAACTGGCATTTTCTGCTCCTAGTTGTGTGGTATAGCCTAAGACCATAGTTGAATAGGCTTTCTACTCTGGTGGAGTCACCAGAGTGGTTTCTTTGGAGTCAGTGAAAAACCAAAACCAAACAACCAAGAACAGAGGTACAATTCATAATTCACACTCCTAGGGATAACCTAAGAAGTAATGGTATTAAGCAGAAACAAACAGCTCTCGGCTGCTCCTACAAGCCAAACCTTATGTGTAGTACTAGTTACTCCCAGAGCTACTGATAAAAGCCTGTGTGTGGTGATTGCCACTTCTTGATGGAGCTCGTGAATTGAGTTTTTTATTTAAAAAAATTTTTTTAATGTTTATTTATTTTGAAAGAAAGAGCGAGTACTAGCAAGGGAGGCGCAGAGAGAGAGGTGAGAGAGAGTCCCAAGCAGGCTCCGCACTGTCAGCACAGAGCTCCATGCGGGGCTCAGTCTCATGAACCGTGAGATCATGACCTGAAACAAAATCAAGAGTCGGACACTTAAATGACTGAGCCACCTTGTGCCCCCATTTGTTTTTCTTGAACTTGAGATTCCCTACAGTGCACTTCCCAACCTGTCTCCAGGTTGCAAAGTCATTTTTTCTCACATCATGGGAGTATCCTAAATATCTCCTTACAGTTCAGATCCAAGAAATCACAGCCTAGAGACACGGAGAGTTCTTTCTCCTAAGTTCCTAATTTCTCTTCTCAAGGGGATACCCACTCCCCATTAGGAAATGGACCTATAGGTCCAAAGAGGTTCGTCATTGTTACAATACAACATGACAATCCGAGACAGAACTACACTTGGACACTGGCATGATGGAGCAAAGTGCTTTGGAGGCACGGAGGGAATACGATCAGCTCTTAGGAATTTGTTGGGGGGAGTTTTGTTCCAGAAAGCCTAGCTACCCTAACCTAGTGATCTTTCTTTTCCCAAAACCAATGGTCTGAAGCTGAACACTCAATTATTAAATGCTGTAGGCTGTTCTTTAGTTATTTCCCAACAGACTATAAGTACCTCTAGGTCAGAAACTGTCCTTTTCTAATATTTCTTCACCCATGGTGCCAGGCATAAGAGACGCTCATGTAGGTGTGGGGGAAATATATACATAGATAACTCATCGGGATGTTTCTCCACCTTGGAAGAGATGATGCTTTCTCGGTAGGAAGCAAAGATTTGGTTCTGGCTGCACGCTCAAGGTGAGAGAAGGCTATCAACCTAAGGCAGTATCTTGATATACAACCCTACCCATTTACCTAGAATAAGTACAGTTTTCTTAGTCTTGATTTTCTAAAAAACAAAGGGATAAGATGACACCTTCCAGGTCCTAACCCTTACAAGTGCCAATAAAGATAAAGGACTCCTCATAACTAGGCCTCAGTTAGTCACTGGATTCCACTCGCCAGTCTTAATGCTGCTTCAGTAACAGTGTAGCTGACTACAAATGGCCCTGCCATACCCAGGGGCCCTACACTCACCTCCCCAAAGCTGTTTTCTCTGTAGTAGTTTATAAACCAATGGCCAGGGCCCCTCAGGGGTAGTACTGCTGTTTGGAACCCCAGAACCACTGTAGTGAAAGGTAGCCAGCGACTTACTTCTCTAGGCCTTATTGGCTCTGAGAGTACAGCTTGCTTGTGTTCCTTTGCAAACTTTCTCTGATAACAAGCTTTGTTACCCCTCATTCATGACAGAAGGGGTACAGGAGTATGTATATGCATGTCTGTGTATGTGCACGTGTAGATGTTGAGGGTGGAGAATTAAATGACAGCTATTCTTGGACAAGTACAAACTCCTCTAAACCTCCGTAGAAGACTAAATCGCTCTTGCAGAGAAATCATATTAGATGATTTACAGTTCCCACATCAATGATCAAACAGTACTATTTATATAAGCCTTGTTATGGTGGTGTCCTGGGCCACTTGGCCCTGAGATGCCTGCCTTGTAGCATGGCCAACATCCTCTAACAGCAACTCTTTTCTAACCTGGTCACATAGCAATTTGGACAGTAAGAGACTAGCTGATGCCAAAGAACTGGCAGAATGGCAGAAACTCAATCACACAGATAGAAAATGGGTCAGTACGTTATGGCCCTCAAAACCTGCACTCAAATGACAAAACCAGTGAACTTCTGTTCTCAGTTAAGAGCTACTTCCTGGAGGCCATGAGAGAGAACACTAAGACATAGGCTCCCAATTTGCCTTGACTGCTGTCTCTCCTATAGGGCAAGAATCTCTTAACCCTCCTCATGCCAACTGCTCCTGCAACATACATTCAGATTGAAGTAAAGCATTAAGGTTCTTAAGTGTTGCCTGGTCAACATTCAACACTCAATCCTGCTGAAAGATTGGTTTTCTAAGGACAGCTATACTATATATGTATACTAATATACAGAGTAGTAAGTTGTATTCTCTGCGATTGAATGTTAAATCTGTAAGAGACCTCCATTATTTCAAAGTTCATTAATAATTGGTTTTTTTAATACTGCTTTCTTGGTAATGGAAGACAATGTCTCAAAGAGTTGTGCAAGAAAAGCCTTCATACCTTAGATGTGAGGTCCCGATGAAAAATGCCTTTGAAATGAAGGTAGCTGAGGCCCACTGCTATGTCATAGGCCAGTTTCACCCTCACAGTCCAGGGCAAATGCAGGTTACTGTCTAGTAATTGTTCCAGGTTTCCAGAGTTGATATACTGCAAAATAGAATGGAAAACCCAGCCACCATTTGTCAGGAGCGTTTAGGCTGGTGTTGAAACCGTTAGAGAATAAACACCTAGAAGACAGAGACTCTAGGTTTTTAATTTTTTTTTTCTTAAGTTAGTGAGGGTTTATTCTGCATCCAAGCACTACGGTAGGTGCTACACACAAAGACCCTTTCCTTTGAAGAGATCACAATCTATTCAGGGGTACAAACTATATCATGTGGTAAATGCTAAAATATAGCTTTGTGCAGGTACAACAGCACTATGAGTGGATAAAGTTACAAAACCAATCTCGGCATGTCAAAGGAAGCTATACAGAGGAAATAAGGAGTTAAAAAGATGACCTGGGGAATCAGGAAAGAAAGATACTACATACAGAAGGAGCAACATATGCAAAGTTATAGGTTAAACGCATGGTGCATTCAGGAAACTAATTTACTCAATATGGCCAGAGTGCATGAATAGTAGAAACAGGTGAGGCCACTATGTTTTGCTAAGATATATGGACTTTATCCTTCTATTGGGAACAAAATAAGCCTTTTAATCAGAAGAGGGAAATGTTCATATTTGCTTTTTATTTTATTATTATTATTATTATTATTATTAATGTTTCTTTATTTTTAAGACAGAGAGAGACAGACCCTAAGCAGGGGAGGGGCAGAGAGAGAGGGAGACACAGAATCCGAAGCTGGCTCCAGGCTCCAAGCTGTCAGCACAGAGCCTGACGTGGTGCTCAAACTCATGGACCATGACATCATGACCTGAGCCTAAGTTGGATGCTTAACTGACTGAGCCACCCAGGTTCCCCTATTTTTTTTTTATTACTTTTTAAAAAGTTTATTTATTTATTTTTAGAGAGAGAGAGAGAGAGAGAGAGCACGAATGGGATAGGGGGAAGAGAGAGAGGGAAAGAGAATTCCAAGCAGGCTCTGCATGGTCAGCACAGAGCCCAGCATGGGGCTCAGTCTCACAAATGATGAGATCATGACCTGAGCCAAATGCTCAACTGAATGTGGCACCCAGGTGCCCCCATTTTCTTTTTAAAGAAAAGATTATTTAAGCAATGGTATGATCGGTGGGTTAGATGGAGAATATGGAGAAAGATAAATAGGCAATTATTACAATAATCCTGATGAAAGAAGGGTGCCTCAGTTAAGGCAATAGTGGAAGTATTGGAATAGAGCAAGATTCAAGATATATTTTTAAATGGAAGAGTCAAACAAACAAACAACTTGACTACCTGGATGGGGGGATGAGGGCGACAAAAAGCTCTAGGTTGATCCTAGGTTATTGGTCCCTGGATGCCATTATTAAATATCCACAAAATAGAAGGACAGGTTTTTAGAAGAAGCAAGGTTAAAAGATAGTTTAGCTAGGAGATGTTGAGTTTAAGGGCTTGTGGGACAGCCAAGGTGAAGATGTCCTATAGAGAATCAGCTTAAAGTTTAGGAACAAAGTCTGAGCTAGAGACTAACATTTAGAAGATAGTAACATTTAGCTGAAGTAGTCATGATGCCAAGGGATGTATGAAATTGTCCAGGGGTTAACATATAAAGTGCAAATTAACAGAATCTTAAGGAATGGTAACGTTTAAAGGAGCAGGCAGAGGAAGTAGAACCAAGGAAGAATGTTACCACAGAAGCCAAAGAAGGAGAACATTCCAAGGTGGAAATGACCAAAAGTATCAAATGCCATAAATATCAAGTTATGTGAGCATAAAAAGTGTCCACTGAACTTGCAACTAAGAAGTAATTGGCAACTGTGGCCGGAGCAGTTAGTTAAGACCAGAGTTAAGACCAAAGGGAACGGAGGAGTGAGTAGGAAGATAAGGCTGTGGAGAAACTATATGACGATGTACTCTTTCAGTAAAGTTGGCTGTTCATCATTTCTACATACCCATGAGGGGCTGCTTTGCATTTTTCTTTTTTTAAAGAACAAATAAACCTTTTTATAAAGAGATTCTAATAATAGAAAAAATAACAATAACAATGAAACAACAATGGCAACAGTTAATATTTATTTATATAGTGTTCACTTTGTACCAAGCACTAGTCTAAGAACTTTACATTAATTATCTCATTTAATCTGCACGTAACCCTATGAGTTAAGTGTATTATTATTCTCATTTTATAAAAGGCATTTAGAGGTTAAGATCTAGGGTTCAAACCCAGACAGTCTGGCCCACAGTCAATGTTCTTTACACTACATTACATTAGAGTTAGAAGCCACAGCATCTGAGTCAAAGAGCCTCATACAGAACAGGAGCTCAATTTTTTTTTCCAATTAGGTAATGAATTTATTCAAACCTTACATGATATATTATCTCCCTTCTCCTTCCAAGAGAGAAAGAGGGAAAATTCCTCTAAGCCTAAAATTAAGCTCTTAATATCTATTTGGGGGGGGGCGGTGATACTGAATTTTCAAAAGACTAGGGAACCTAATGGGTTAGCAGGCAAGAGATCTGAATTTTAGTCCAATTCTGCCTCTTAACAACTATTTACCTTTGGACAAATCAACTAATGAGGCTATCCTTCAGTTTTCCCCTGTATAAAATAGATATGATAATTCCTGATCCATATAACTCACAATGTTATTATGAGGATCTAATATAAATACATGAAAGTGCTTAGAAAAAAATTTAAGTGCCATATAATCTGAGATTTTATGATGTAGTAACATAAGCACCAAAAAGAGCCAGCTGGGGGCAGTAGGATGCAACACTTTAGATCCTTGGATGTGGTGGATCAGGTTGGCTCAGGCAGAAAGAAAGGCTAAAAATATACCTAACTTCTCAAAAGGGAAACTTGTCAGTCTGCTTAATTCTGCTTCATAACCCATCTTGGAAATCTCAAAATGAAGCATAATGACAGCATTAGAATAGCACCTTTCATCTCTTCACTCTAGCTGAATCTGTCCGCAGTTCACAATTGAGGAGCCCATTTGTTAAAAAGAAAGTGAATTTGCAAACTCCAAGCAACATGGAGACAATGAAGTGGACATCTAATCACACAAATTTCTTCAGTTCTGAGAGTCAAAACAGTCTGAAAAGATGGTGGTTCACTTCTTTGATATGGTGACAATGTGACATGGAAAGCCTGACTTCAGGAGCCACTGAGGTTTCCTAATTGAGGGTCAGGCAGAAAAGACTATGATGAAAAGGCCGTATCTGCATTCTCTCTAGGCCAGGCTAAGCCAGGACCCTTGATTCTGGTTTGGAAAAACACATATTTACTCTTTTCAGCATGTCTCAGGACCTGAGAAATCCACAGACCAAGGCAGAGGGTGGAGAGCAGAAGAGAAAGGTGAGACAAGGTGAGGAATCACACCATTAGTAGGCTCTGGTTTTTTCAACCAACATGGAAGAAGCACAAACCAGGACCAGAGAAGGAAATTAAAGGGAGTTTATTGTTACAGCCTGTTCCTCTTGCCTGCTTTTGGTGAATATTTTTAGAAGGGGCTGATAGGCCTCTGGGCCTTTAGAAACCGTAACTTCTCAATGTCTCAAGACCTTTGCATATGTAAGTAAAGGAAGTTCGAGATCTGCCAACAAGGAAGACTTCTAAGTTGCTACATACCCTGTGTGCCCATTAGTTGGAATGTTCACTTCCCCATAAGCAACTCCCAGTGCTGGCTCAGCTGGTGTCCTCTGAACAAATCCCTCTGTGCGAAGCAGAGGCAAAAGCAATTGCACTAGCACATTCAGTTTCTCAACACCTGCTTTGCTTTGTTTTCTTCCAGACCACTCCCTTGACCGGCTCTACAAAACAACCTAAGGCATTGGCAGTGTATTTAAATAACCTACTAGAGAGAGTTTTACACTTTTTATTGCTGTTCTTTTAAACTTTCAAGTTCAGAAAACTATAATATAAGCCAGTCAAGTGTCATAGGTACTTTGGTAACTCTTATTGACGGATCCCCAACTTTATCTACACCAAAACCTGCCTTTCCTTCTCCTGTCTAATAAAATATTATAACAGGGGCGCCTGGGTGGCGCAGTCGGTTAAGCGTCCGACTTCAGCCAGGTCACGATCTCACGGTGTGTGAGTTCGAGCCCCGCGTCGGGCTCTGGGCTGATGGCTCAGAGCCTGGAGCCTGTTTCCGATTCTGTGTCTCCCTCTCTCTCTGACCCTCCCCCGTTCATGCTCTGTCTCTCTCTGTCCCAAAAATAAATAAACGTTGAAAAAAAAAAATTTAAAATATTATAACAGAGTTTCTACCATTTCATTTGTGTTTGATACTTGATTTCATTAAAGACTCTTCATAAAAGCAGTAAATAAATAAATGTGTGTTGGAGACTAACAATATTATGTATGCAAGAAATCATACGTCGATACCATAAAAAATCACCAATGGGTCAGATTAGTGGACACTCAGTTCTCCACTCAGGAATATCAATTAAAATTACTTCTATCTCATTTATTGAGCACTTCTCTGCCTCCTGTCACCCCCATATGACAGTAAGAACTTATCAGTTTACATCAGCATTATTTTCCCCAGTGATTAGAAGAGTGCACTCCACATAGTAAATGTGGGTATATAAAGATGAATAACAGTTTATATACACCTTAAAGATGTCCAGTGAAAGACACAGATGTAAGTAAATAATACCAATAACCCTTTAGTAGAGGTAAATACTTCAGGTATGAAAGTAGAAACTGACTCTCCTTGAGTTTGGAAAATTTCAGAGAGTGTGGTAACATCCAACAGAGAGTTGGATCCTAAAAGATAGCTGGGAGTTGTGTAGGCTGAGAATATGGCTCTTCCCATGTATCCCTATAGGCTCTCATGGTACTAGTTCAGACACAGACAGACACATAAACATACCCACACAGAGAATATTCTGGAGCAGCAGTAGGTTACCTCTCCTTAAGGTAACACTCACTACACCCAGGGCTCCTATTCCCAATTCTTGTTGATTTTAGTCAGCTATAGTAGGCTCACCCAATCATAACCATCAGAAGAATAAGACAAAAGGGTTACTTTTTTTTTAACTTTGAATTATCAATCTACTGATACCTGCAACAAACAAGCTTGTCTCTAAACATTGGTTCAAAGGCATATCCAGAGGCTCTGAAGAAAATATCAACTGTAAGAACTGTTACTCCTTTTAGAAAAACCTACCCAACTGGCCTAGAGCTAGGGAACTCACCCAAGGCAGATAAATATGCTGCCATCTAACTACCACAGATCATTTGCTGCCACTTAATTAGCAGGGCTGTCCTGAGGAAGATCTATCCATCTCTTTATCCATCCACCTACACAAACACTGAAAAAGTATTATATGAAAACACAAACCTAAGTGGGGCCAGTCTCTGCTCTTAGTTCACAGTCCAGTCTAGCCTAGTTCACAGTCCAGTTGAGATGATAATCAACTAAATTTTTTTTTCACACAAGACAATAACCTCATATATCCTATACAGAAATATCATTTTAAGAGTAATGTAAAAACTGTGTGGGAAAGTCAGGAGCTGAAGCCAGGAGAATAGTTAGGAGGCTTCTGGAATCATCCAAGTGGGAAGAAGTAACAAAAGCCTGAATAGGACAATGACAGCAAGAATGGAAAGGAGGTTAATATCTGGAGACATCTTAGAGGTAGAAGCAACAGGGTTTGATGTTTAATCAAAAGCAGGGAGTAATTAAAAAGAAATAAGGTATACAAAGTATGCCTAGCATAGGGCTCAGCTCATTCTCCCCACTGTCAAGATTTTATCTTCATAATCCATCTCTTGGGTTATTCCACTAGCTGTCTAACTAGTCTTCTTGTCCCTTTCTTGAACAGACTTAGCCCTCATTCCAATCCTTTTTCCATAATACACCACAAATAATCTTTCTGAAATGCCAATCTAAAGCCAATCCCTGTTAAAATTATTCAGTGATGCCCTATTTCTCTTAGGATAAAACCCACAACCCTTACTTAGCATGGCATAAGAAACCTTTCACCCCTGCTTATAAAGGTCTGATCCCTGCTTACTTGCACATTTGTGCACATTGCTGTTTGTTGTTGTTGTTGTTGTTGTTGTTGTTGTTTTACCTGGAATACCCTTCCCTCACCCAGGCCTGGCTAAATCACTCATTGTCGAGGATTCAGTTCCATTTCATGGAAGCCCATATGTAGAACTAGGAATAAGAAACACATTTTTTTGAAAAAGGAACACGTAGATAAAGTGCAGAGATTGGTAGTTATTCCTTTTCTTTCTCCTGAATAAGGTATAAGTAGAGAGAGGGGATGAAACTAAAAAGTAAAGGGGCAGTACAGTATAATGGTAAAGCCTACATACTACAGAGTTAGACTGCCTAGGATTGAATCTAACCTCTGACAAGCTGTGTAACCCTGGGTTGGTTATTCAATTTCTTTAACACTCATCTATAAAATGGGAATAAGAATAGTATCTAATGACAACAACCAAAAAGATTAGTACCTAACCTACAGAGTTATGAAGATTCAATGAGTTGATGTATAAAATGCTTAGACCAATATCAAAGAAAGTTCTCAGTATATGTCAGTTGCTGTCTATTGCTGTTATTATTTATTATTATAAATATACACTATTTTTAGATAAGTTCTGAAACAGCACGATGAAATGTCTATAGTTAATTTGTCAGACCATGGCAGTACTAAAGGTTTATAGGTAAAGGTATACTATGATATGTTATGTGTTGAATTATGTCTCCCCAAAAGATATGCTCAAGTCCTAACCTCTGGTACCTGTGAATGTGACCTTATTGGGAAATAGGGTCTTTGCAGATAGAATTGAATAAAGATGGGGTCATACTGGAGTAGAGCAGACCCTTAGCCCAATAGGATTGGTATCTTTATAAAAAGAGGAGAAGAGACACAGACACAGGGGGAATGTTATGTAATAAGGGAGGCAAAGATGTGAATGATAAAAGTGACACATCTGTAAGCCAACAGATACCACCAGAAGCTAGGAAGAGGCAAGGAAGGATCTTACCCTAGAGCTTTCAGAGAGACAGCATGGCCCTGCCAACACTTTGATTTTGGACTTCCAACCTTCAGAATTGTAAAACTGTAAAAGAATAATTTCTGTTGTTATAAGCCACCCACATTGTGGTGCTTTTTTATGGCAGCCCTAGGAAACTAATACATGCACAAAACTACATTTTAGAAAGATCATGCTGACAGCAGGATAGAGGAGTAACTAGAGGAAGGTCTGGAGGGTACTGCAACAGTAGAGATGAGAGGTGACCAAATGCCTGACTTAGAGTGCTATTATTATAAGCATGAGAGGGTGAGCTAGAGTTAGAATATGCAGAGACAGAATCTAAAGGAGATAGCAACTGAGTGGTAAATATCAGAACTGAAGGAAAAGAGTTAAAGACAACTCAAAGATTCCAAATTTAGGTGTTCAGAGAAGCAATGGGAAGAGATCCTATAATCGTAGGTGCTGTCAGTAAGTCAGAAACAGATCAGAAATCAGTATTAGTGTCAAATCAGTATCGGCTAAATCAGTGACTTGTGAAACCTCTGTTCTTTGGATGAGCCCTCTACAGATGAGGGCCTGGGCCCCGACCTAGTTTTCACTGAAGCCCAACAATGCCATTGTGCTGGCCACTGTATGTCTTTTGGTCGGCTCCAAACACAAAGGCTAGCAGACATCCCATCCTGCTGGCTTGGTTTAAAGAAGAAAAGAAAGCTTTGTTACTGCCTTGGGTAATTTCAGGACAGGCATCCCAAGAGCGCCCTGTGGGAGGCTTGTGCTCCAAAAGAGGCTCCTGTTCTCAGCTCGAAGTTCCACAGCCACTACAAGCATATATCCCTACATCTGCCAAGGTCCGAGTTTGCCACTGTTCAGGAGATCCACCAGAGCTGCCTGACTGAAGCAGTCAGTAGTAATGAACTGACCCAAAGGGAAAGGGAACCTAAAAAGTATTTCAGAATATTTAAATGTTTCATTCTACCTTCATATATGCTTATCTACTGCCAGAATATTCCTCTTTCTTTTCATAGCTTTGTTAATTCTTATTTATCCTTCTAAACCTAGTTCGAATCTTTTATTTTGGAAAGCATTTCCTAATACCTCATCCTATACTTTGTGCCATTTATCCCTCTGTACATATTTCTACTATTGCTTATCACATTGTACTATAACCTTGATGGCAGGGACCAGGTCTTTCTCAACTTTGTAAGCCCAGTATCCAGTGAAGTAAAAATAAATTGTTGTATGAACAAATGAATGATTGAGTACATTGAAATAAATGGAGGCAGGTTTTAAGTTCTCGCTCCTTAGAAGCCATCCCAATTCTAGTCATTAATGTAATTTAAGATCAAAAAGAAGTATGCTTTTAGAGAATTTTTCTGACAACACCATCCAAAATAAATATTTAATAATGCCTACTATCTGGCAGACACTATGGTAGCATTGGATATAAAGTGAAATATAAAACAGTACATTTAGCTGCTCAGATATGAAATTCTGAGGATATTTTTTATCACCCTCTTGGTAAACTCCTTAAAGTGGTCAAAATCACACAGACTTTAAAAATATAAGTAAGATATCTTTTTGGAAATTATGGAAGATATTTATTTTATCAGCAACTGAAAGGTAAGTAGAAGAGGCCATAAAGATATCTCCCCCTCTTCTTTCATACTTCCCATAGACAGACACTTAGTATGACCCCATTCACTGCTTAAAGAACATGTTTGTTTAACATACCTGAAATAGTACAAGTGTTTTTCTAAGATGTAAGCTACTATAAACATCAAAATGAATGTTTCCCCACAAGATTAAAAGAAGTATGATTAATCTTTCCCCACAGATTTTTAACTCTTACAACAAATATCTCATAATCAAAATCAAATATGTTTAAATAAAGTAAACATTAGAAGATAAATCTGTAGAACAAATCTTCTCAAAGGAATAAACTAATAAATAATAAGACTATTCTCTTTACCCTGTGAAGCTCTACTAGCAATCAATAGTTTCAGACATGATTTCAGATCGGCCCAGGGCTCCTGACCACTCCATCCAGTCTGCTTTCCTATACCCAAATATTGGTTTTATGCTTAAAATGATTCTTTTCTCCAGCTTGCCACACCAAATCTACTACAACCCTGTACTCTGCAGATCCACATAGGAATCTTTTGACATTGACCTGATGATTGGGCTCGGTCAGAGTGAACAAAGCAATCCATTAAAGAAGACACACACACCCTGTCTCCCCACCAGATCTGAGGAATAGGGACTTGACAGTGGACAAAATGAAAATAGAAACCAGAAGAAGTTAAGTTTCTAATTAAGGTGATTTATATAAAAGGAATGCCATCCTCAAATGAACCAACCATTTCTTCTACCTATTCTGCCTATATTAGCATACCACTTAGCCTCAGAATAAGGAATAAATCAAGCAAAAGTTAAAGGAAGCAAACTACAAGTTCAAATAGTATCTTCTAGTGGCAAATGGTAGGTAAAGGGATAGAAAGGGAGGAAAGATTTCTAACTTGCTATGTGGAAGACAGCTTCCCAGCCCAATAGTCCCTCCAAATGCAGACAGAAATCTCCAAAGGCTAAGAGTCAAATAGGTAACTAAATACCCTCACATTCACAAAAATTCATGATCTCTACTAGCAGTTATCAAAAGAAGGGGTGGGGAAAGAGGACCCAGCCAGTTCTGGTTTTACTGCAGAGAAAACAGACCTGAGGTCTGGTGTATATGTAAGTATCTACATCCTAAAACAAGAAAGGAGAGCCTTTTCTCTTCCTTGGTTTTAAACCATCTCAAATGTCAGAATGATATGCCCTCTTTAATGAGAAAGTGAGAAAAATCAGATGGTTAATCTTCAGTGAATTAAGTTTATATTTATTTTACCAATTTGTTCAAAATTATCTTTCCTCTGTCAGACGCTGGGACTCTCTGGGAAGCAGCTAATACTAGTCTAAGGCCAACTCTCAATTTAAGCAAAGCAGCAGACCTGGATATGATGCCACTCAGAAGGGTTTGGGGAATTCTAAATTGTAAAAAAAAGAATTTCTAAATGACTAAAAGCAGAGAATGAGCATAGCATTGAATTCTGAAACCCTTTCCAAATAAATTCAGAAGATCCTGACATTTCATTTCATAAGTTCATTGAAAAATAGGTTTAATACTATGCCTAGATCAGTGTCTGGTAAAGTAGGCCCTCATAAATACTTGTTGAATGAATTAATGAGTGAAGTGTCCCTAACCATCTACTATATACAGGGATTCCATCCCCATTCTCTATGAGTCAGCTCTTATCAGCTACTTCAGTCTTTAGAGCTTAAACCAGGAAAGTCTTGCCCAAGTAAGGGCCTTAAGATGGGCTAAGACAAAGACTGGGTCTGGTCTTCTATAGTGAAGAGACTAGGCCGATAATAGCATTATGTTTAAAAAAAAAAAAGTTCTCAGGTAATACAGGTCATATACGCACAACAGAGGGAGAGGTATTCTAGCTGTACTCTCCAAGTTTTCCACATCTCAGTAAATAACACCACCACCACCTACCTAGAAACTGTGACCATTTCATTTCTCATTCTCATTCTTCAAAAAACAAATTTTTTTTAATGTTTATTTATTTTTGAGAGAGAGACAGACCAAGCATGAGCAGGGGAGGGGCAGAGAGAGCGGAGACATAGAATCTGAAGCAGGCTCCAGGCTCTGAGCTGTCAGCACAGAGCTGATGTGGGGCTCAAACTCATGGACTGTGAGATCATGACCTGAGCTGAAGTCTGACGCTTAACCGACTAAGCCACCCAGGCGCCCCTCTCATTCTCCTTCTTATCAAAGTCACAATCAGGATCTTGTGCTTCTATTTCCAAGACAGATCTTTAAACATTTTCATGGATATCACCCCAGTTCAAACCACCCACATCTCTCACATAATCTCTAAATTTCTCCTTCTGTTCTCCTTGCCCTTACTTTTGCCCCTCAACAATCTATTCTCCCTAGAGTAGCCAAATTACTATTTTTAAAATGCAAATTGTATCATTTACTTTCCTATCTAAAATCTTTCAATGGCTTCCTGCTGTATTTAAAATAAATTTCAAAATCCTTACCATGCCCTAAGGCCTTGCATGATCTAGTCTCTATTTCCCAAAATTTTAATGTTCTTCTATCTGATCTTCATGAATGCCTCCTTACCTTTTAGGTGTTCTCAGAAAAGGATTTTGATGACCTTATGTACAGGATAAGTTAGTCAATATCACAATATATACATTACACTGTCCTTATTTATCTCACTTGCCATGATGGATAGAACATTTTTTCACAAGTGCATACTCATAGGGAAAACAATGCTCAAGGCTACAAAATAACAATATGACAGAATGGATCTGAAAGGCAATCCATTCTATCCCCACATTATACATTTTCCTACTATAACATCCTTGTAAGTGGCCAAAGCAACCCATATTAGCTTCGTCAAGAGAAACAGGTAAAAAGAGTAAGTAAGAACCACACTAAACACAACTGTCCTCCTAACTGTGGTGCCCTCTGGCTAACACTCTAGCCTCCCAGCATCTAACAACATTGTCTTTAGCTTTCCTAGTGACAATTCCTGAAGAAGCCCAACTAATTCTTCTAACCTAACTCCTACCTCTTCAATGACCTGTTACCTGTTTCTTGCTAGTAGTAAACAAAACAGAAAAGGTCCCAGTCCTCATGGAAGTAATATAGGGGAAAGAGAGGGACAATAAACAAACATTCATATAAATGAAGAATTATAAGATGTACTACAATGAAAAAGGAAAGAATGCTATCAAAGAAAATAAGAAGCCAACTCACAGTCTGGATGTGGGAGGTCAATTAGAAAAAGCCACTCTAGTGAAGTGAAAATTTAAACTATGACTTAAAAATTGAGTTAAGTAGGTAAAAAGTGGGAGAATTGCTTTCCAAATATTATTTAATCTAATTCTCAGTTTCTTCTTACATAAAATAACAGTAATAGTGGCTATATCTCAGAGGGTTGTCATAAGGATGAAAAAAGAAAATACATGTAACACAACATTCAAGAAATATTAACTATTTCTTTAATGAGTACATCTGATTTTATAATCAGAAAAAAGCTTATTTTTAAATGTCATAAATAAAGGGTCCTTGATACTGCCAACTACAATAAATTATTGGTTTAAAAAGATGAAATATTTTCTTATCCAAAATTTTAGCTAACTTATCAGGTAATATGACTATTATTTGTATTTCTAAAAGTCCAGTGCTCAATTCTGTTCTTTCTGGGTGTACCAGAAATACATGTTTGACTGACTAGTTAATCTGAATGGAAAATAAATTGTTGAACAAATTAGTTACAGAGTCAAAGGACAACTATGCAAGAGGTCTTATAATTTATAATTAATCAATACAAAAGCATTCGCAAGGCAAGAGCTTATGCATATAAGCTCTAAAATACATTTTAAAAATCTATTAAAAAATTTTTTTAGGGGGCGCCTGGGTGGCTCAGTTAAGCATCTGACTTCGGCTCAGGTCATAATCTCACATATCCAATGAACTCAAGCCCCACTTCTGGTGAGTCCCACTTATCTCTCTCTCTCTGCCCCTCACTTACTTGCACTCTCTCTGTCTCTGTCTCTCTCTCTCTCTCTCTCAAAAAATAAGTAAATAAATGAAATGAAAAAAATTGTTAATGTTTATTTAATGTTTACTGACTTAATGTTTATTAATGAGAGAGTGAATGCAGGCATGGGAGGGGCAGAGAGAGAGGGGAACGGAGTATCCAAAGCTCTGCACCAACAGCAGGGAGCCCGATGCGGGACATGAACCCACAAACCAGGAGATCATGACCTGAGTGGAATGCTTAACCTACTGAGTCACCCAGGCACCCCTAAATAATTTTTTAAGTTTATTTATTTTGAGAAAGAGAGAGAGAAAGAGAGAGAGAGAGAGAGAGAGAGAGAGAGAGAGAGTGTGTGTGCACACGTGCAGGCATGCACACGCTAAATGGGGAGGGACAGAAAGAGAGAACCTAAGCAAGCTCTGCAATGTCAGCTCCGAGCTGGTGCAGAGCCTGATGTGGGGCTTGAACTCACAAACCTGAGAAATCATGACCTGAGCCAAAATCAAGAGTCTGATGCTTAACCAAATGAGCCACCCAGGTTCCCTTAAAAGAAATTTTTAAAAGAAAATTCACCTCTACTTCACTTTTTAAATGGCATAAAACATGCTTCCTTTTCCCCCATTCAATCAGTCAGTATCTATAGTGTCTTATAATACAAGGTACTGCTGGGAAATCACAGATATGCAGATGAGTAAAATACTATCCCTATAATAACCAGCAACTAATTTGTTTTATGAAGCACTTTCATCTCATTTGAACGTTGCAACACCCTGAAACATTCTTGTTATCTTTTTTTTTTTTTTTTAATAAACCAGGAAATCAACCCTAGAGAATTTAAATAATTTGCCTATGGTTACTCAACTAGTAATAGTGGGGCCTGACATTTTATCTGAGCATTTTGACCCCAAAGCCTGGGTTCCTTCTACTCTGGAAACTTACATTTACATAGAGAAACCAAAGCAAAAATAACTTCAATACATGGCAGAATGTGTAATAAGAGAGGTACACACACAGACACAGACATACAGACAAACACAAAAACTATTCAGGAGAAGAAGATCAATGGAGGGGAACATTATGACCAAATTTGGCGAGGAGAGGGGAGCAAGCACTGGCAAAGAAAGAATCAGAAAAGGTTTTATGGAGGGGTGCCTGGGTGGCTCAGTCGGTTGGGCGGCCGACTTCGGCTCAGGTCACGATCTCGCAGTCCGTGAGTTCGAGCCCCGCGTCAGGCTCTGGGCTGATGGCTCAGAGCCTGGAGCCTGCTTCCAATTCTGTGTCTCCCTCTCTCTCTGCCCCTCCCCTGTTCATGCTCTGTCTCTCTCTGTCTCAAAAATAAATAAACGTTAAAAAAAAAAAAAAAAAAAAAGAAAAGGTTTTATGGAGAAATAAGTGGACTTTGAGCCAAGTCCTGAAGGGAGAGAAGATTTCTATACAGGATAAAGGGGAAGAGTACATCCTAGGATGAAGAAATATGAATAAGGAGGCAAAAAAAAAAAAAAAAAAAAAAACATAGACCGTGTTTAGTAAACACATGAAAACCAGTTTGTTTGAATAACAAAGTATTCATTAAAGAAGAGGAGACCTAGCAGAAAAAAGGCAAGATGATGTTAGAGCACAGAGGACTACAATACCAAGCTAAGAGTTTATCCTGAATTCCATGTTTTAACCCTAGCTGTATATCAGAATAACCTAAGAACTTATTTTTTTATATATAAAGTTTATTTATTTAGTTAGGGAGAGAGTACACGAGCCGGGCAGGGGAAGAGAGAGAGGAGAGATAGAGAATACCAAGCAGGTTCTGCACTGTCAGTGCAGAGCCCAATGCAGGACTCAAACAAAACTGCAAGATCATGATCTGAAGTGAAACCAAGAGTCAGACGCTTAACTGACTGAACCACCCAGGCACCCCCTATGGAGTATATTAATTTATTTTTAAATACAGGTGCCTAGGCCTCCGCCAAGACTTTAATTCAGTGGGTCTTGTGTGAGGTTCTGGCATCTACACTTTCTAAAAAGCTCCTAAGCAATTCTGGTAAGCAACTAAGGTTATAAAACTACACTGTAGGGGCATCAGGGTGGCTCAGTTAAGCATCCGACTGTTGGTTTTGGCTGGGGTCATGATCTCACATTTCGTGGGTTCAAGCTCCATGTTGGGCTCTGCACTGATAATGTGGAACCTGGTTGGGATTCTCTCTCTCTGTCTCTCTCTCTCTCTCAAAAATAAATAAATAAAAATTTAAAAAAACTATACTGTAATCAATGAAGAAATCACTGAAGGTTTTGAGCCAGAAAATGCCACTGATTATTCATTTATTCATTCAATCAACAAATATGATAAGCAGCTATCATTTGTCAGGCACTATGCTAGGAATCAACTGGTATCAGTGTAAACAAAATGGTCCTTGCCATTAAGGAATTTATAATCTACAAATGCAAACAGTGAATAAAAATCAATGATAAGTATTATTGTAATATGGAAACATATAGGAGAGATACCTAACCTTATGAGATCAGAAAAGACTTCTGAGAGAGAATAATATATGTAAGCTGGATTCTAAAGGTTAAGTAGGAGTTGGCTAGGCCAATGGGAGATGGAGAGGTTGTGTTATAGGCAGAGGGAAGAACTAGTACAGAGGATCAGAGGTGGAAAGGGTCATGTCCCATTTGTGGAATGAAAGAGGTTAATAACTGTGGTGCATAACTGAGACAGGAGCAAAGAGGTCAGAGAAGTGAGCAGTGAGGCCACACAGACAAGCAGAAGTAGGATTAGATGTTTTGACTTGACCCTGAGGGCAATGAAGAGCTATAGAAGGGTTTATGCAGGGAGAAACAAAATTAGATTTGTATTAAACATGGTGTTTATGTCCATCAAATGGATGAATGGGTAAGTAAAATGTGGTATACATTTACAATGGAATATTTTTCATCCTTAAAAAGGAAGAAAATCCCATCACATGTTTACAACATTGATGAACCTTTAGGACATTATGCTAAGTGAAATAAGCCCGTCACAAAAAGACAAATGCTATATGAGTCCACTTCTATGAGGTACCTGGAGCAGTCAAAATCACAGAAACAGAAAGTAGAAGATGAAAAAGATCTGGAGATCTGTTGCACAATAATGTAAACATATTTAATACTATTGAACTGTACACTTAAAGATGGCTAAGATGGTTAAAAAACAGATTTGTATTTTAGAAGGACCACTCGACTGGCAACATGGACAGTATGGATTTTAGGTGAGGAAGAAGACTGATAGACTAGTCAGGTTACTGCAAGATGATGGCAGAGGAACTGGTGTAAAGTGAATGGATTCAAGATAGTAAGAAGATAAAGTGGACAGGACATTGTGATTGATAAGATAGAAAATGGGAAAGGTCAGGGATGAAGGAAAAGAGAACTATCAGCTAAGATAGTAGAAAAGCTAAGCGCTATATTAATACTTTTACAAGTCATTACTTAAACATTTATGAAGCAGATACTTGTGCCATGTACCAGAAGGCTTTAGGCAATTGTTCTGCCACCTTCATAGACCAGCTTCTCTTTTTCGAAGTTCAGCTAAACTGGCCTTTGACACAAAGTGTCTGCTTAGTAATTATTTGTTGAGTAGAAAATAAATATAATAGGGGCGCCTGGGTGGCGCAGTCGGTTAAGCGTCCGACTTCAGCCAGGTCACGATCTCGCGCTCCGTGAGTTCGAGCCCCGCGTCGGGCTCTGGGCTGATGGCTCAGAGCCTGGAGCCTGTTTCCCATTCTGTGTCTCCCTCTCTCTCTGCCCCTCCCCTGTTCATGCTCTGTCTCTCTCTGTCCCAAAAATAAATAAACGTTGAAAAAAAAAAAAAAGAAAATAAAATAAATATAATCAAAAATAAATAAATAAATAAATAAATAAATAAATAAATAAACAAACATAAGCAATTACTACAGGAAAGTGAAATGTGCTAAAATGGCATGTTGAGGATAGAAATGTTTATGATTCACTTTGGAAATTGTTGATCTAAGAATTTACTATATAGGCAAATAATGGTGACCGTGATAGCAAGAAAAGACCAACCTAAAGAACAAGTAAACATAGAAAATGCAGATAGTGGGGGCGCCTGGGTGGCTCAGTCCGTTAAGACTCCGACTTCAGCTCAGGTCATGATCTCACAGTACTTGAGTTCGAGCCCCATGTAGGGCTCTGTGCTGACAGCTGGGAGCCTGGAGCCTGCTTCAGATTCTGTGTCTCCCTCTCTCTCTGCCCCTCCCCCGCTCATGCTCTGTCTCTCTCTCTCTCTGTCAAAAAATAAATAAACATAAAAAAATTTTTTTTAAAAAGAAAGTACAGATAGTGATGATGTATCAGGTGTAGGAATGCTGAAATGGAATACCAGGTATGTATGAGAGGTATATTGGGAAACCACCCTCCTTCCACTGTCTTCATTCTTGCTACAGTATCCAAAGTAGGAACAGCTCTCAAGTGCCTACATAGACCCACCTGTGAATGATACCACTTATCAAATTAAGAAAAGTACACTTGTCAAAACTTCTGTTAAAAACTGGTTTAGCCTAAACTCAAAAAGAGCTCTATGAATTCAGCTGCCACACTAGTCTCACAGTCATGGAGAGGATCAGGAGAAAGATTAGCTAGAAATCCCCTAAAGCACTTTTCTAAATCCTCCAGCTATATTATCACTACCAACACTGAGAAAAAATTCATCAAATGGATGGCCAAAACAACCTGGAAAGAGGCAAATGTCTTTGTGCAAACAGACTAACTGCTGTAAATCCAAGTGTTGGGAAGCAGTATCCATTCATTCATCCATTTATCCATTTGCTCAACTAGTATTTATTGCATGCCTTTATGTGCCAGTTGCTGACGATCCAGTAGTGAATAAAATAACCAAACCCAAGGAGCTTAAAGTCTGGTAAACACAGGATTACAGTGAGCCAGAACTTGATTCAAATTCCAGCTCCACTACTCAGCTAAAGAGATCTTAAATTCTCTGCCCTCCTCTCTCTTTCCCTCTCTCTCTCTCTATATATATAGATAGATAGATATCTATGGATAGATAGATATCTATTATATATAATAGATATATATATCTATTATAGATATATATATCTATATATAGATATCTATATATATCTATATATATAGATATCTATATATAGATATCTATATATATCTATATATAGATATCTATATATATAGATATCTATATATATAGATATATATCTATATATCTATTATATATCTATTATATATAATAGATATTATATATAATAGATATCTATCCATAGATATCCATAGATAGATATCTATTATATATAATAGATATATATGGTAAAAAAAAAAAAAAAACGGGGTGCTTGGCTGACTCAGTCAGTGGAGCACACAACTCTTGATCATGGGGTCATGAGTTTGAGGCCCATGTTGGGTGTAGAGAAAAGAAAAAAAAAAAAAGAAAAGAAAAGGAGAGGAGAGGAGAAAGAAAGACAACTTAATTAATAATATTTTCATTATTATTACCCAAGAAGTAAGTAATACAACAGTTGAAAAATGCCTCCTTCCAAATCAGTGGAATGTTTTCTAGTGAAAAAGCTAATAAACAGGAACTGAACAAGTAAGGTATCACTCAGAGTACTCCTTGGAATCCCTGTGCTCTATAAAGTTATCTCCACTTGGATGTCCAATAAATATTTCAAACTCAATCTATTCACAAGTGACATCTCAGGGTGCCTGGGTGGCTCAGTCAGTTAAGCATCCAGCTCTTGACTTCAGCTCAGGTCATAATCTCATGGTTAGTGGGTTCAAGCCCCGCATCAGATTCTGTACTAACAGTACGGCTTGGGATTCTGTCTCCCTCTCTCTCTGCCTCTCCCCTGCTAACTCTTCTCTATATCTCAAAAATAAATAAAAATAAACTTAAAAAAAAAAAAACCTGACCTCTCAATCATCTTCCATCTCGTATCCTATAGTCTTCCCCCTCTCCATTAATAGAAACTCTATCCAAAGTTTTTGTTTTTGTTCTGACCAAAAATCTCAGAGCTATCCTTGAGTCCCTTTATCTTCTCACAGCCCATACCCAACGCATCAGGAAAGCCTCGTTTACTCTCAAAATAGATCCAGAATCAACAGAAGCACAGCTACTACTACAACTACAACTCTGGTCCAAGTTACCATCATCTCTCACCCTTTCTGCATAGTCTTTATTTCTTGTACAGACTCTATTGCAATAGTCACTTAACTAGTCTTCCTGCTTTCACCCTTGCCTGCTTTTCAGTCTATTCACCTCACAGTAGCCAGAGTGATCTTTTTAAAAGATAAGTCACATAATGTCATACCTCTACTCAAAAACCCCAAAGACTTCACAGTTCCTGAGTAAAAGCTGAAGTTCTTACAATGGTCTATAAGACCATGTGATCTGATCCCACATTTCCTCTCTGACTCACATCTACTATACTTTTCACTTCCTCCTCTGCAGCCATATCACCTTCCTTGGAGTTCTTCAACCATACCAGGCACATTTCTGCCTCCATGTCTTTGTCCTTGTTGTTCCCACTTCCTAGAACACTCTTTCCCCAGATGTTCATGTAGCTAATTCCCTTAATTCCTTAATTTTTGTTTCTTCTGTGAGACCTCCCCTGTCCATATAGTGAAACTGCAAACGCACCCACAGCACTTAAACCATATATATTCCAATTTGTTTTCCTGTTTAGTCTAACTCCTCTACCCACCCCCTGCTGATTACAATGTAAATTCCATGAGGGAAAAGATTATTTTTTGTTCATTATTACATTCCCAATACCTGGAATAGTGCTAGATACATAGTAGGAGCACAATAAACATTTTTAGAATGAGTAAATGAGCCAGAAACAAGTTAGCAAGTCAGGGGAAAACTGCCTTAAGAATAAAGTAAACTAGGGGCGCCTGGGTGGCTCAGTCGGTTGAGCGTCCGACTTCGGCTCAGGTCATGATCTCACAGCTTGTGAGTTCGAGCCCCACGTCGGGCTCTGTGCTGACAGCTCAGAGCCTGGAGCCTGCTTCTGCTTCTGTGTCTCCCTCTCTCTCTGCCCCTAACCCACTCACATTCTGTCTCTGTCTCTCTCAAAAATAAATAAACATTAAAAAAAATTTAAAAAAAAAAGAATAAAGTAAACTAAATGAACTCTTCTATTATTTGTGGGTTAGACTGCCAACCTCAAATTCTTGTTTTTCAAATGTCATAGGGAGTTACCAAAAATAAGGGCAGAAAACATGAGCCACAATTTATTTAGAGATTTTTTATTACTAAATGACCAAACCAAAAAACTTTAATAAAAGTTACCTTTTTCAAAAGTAAAGATGCCAACACGTATTTACAGAAATGCTTTTAGCTATTTTTACAAGTATAAATGAAATAAACTTCTGGTTATGAAAGAACTTGAGATGTGGCATTTCATACTATTTGTGACCTTGGGCTCTTTCCACTGGGGCTAATTCAGCTTTCTCAGAGTTGGGTCTACACTAAACAACCTACTCTAAACACATCCTAAACATATACTATGAGCCTAGTCACACAAAGCATTATCATTGACCCTATTTAGGAGACTGAGGTCCATTAGAGAGCCTGGGATTTGACATAACTTGGAAAGTGGGAGTGAGAAGAGATATAAGGGCATCCCAGGCCCTAGAAGGCACATCTAAGGCCAGCAGGTGTAGAAGACAGCAGAAGACCCACCTAACTAAAGGGAGAGCTATGTATTCTGAAATAAAATAGTCTAGAATGCTACACAGAAGTTTTAAAACAGAAGCATCACATTATCAAAGTATGCCTAATGGATTATTTGAGTACTGATATACCATACTGAAGCAAAGAAAGACTAGAGACAGGAAAAACAGCCATAAAGTCTTTGTAGAATCAAGGCATGGAATAACATCATGGCAAGAATGCAGAGAAAGGAGAATCAGACATCACAAAGAAAATAAGAGGATTGGGAACTGATTAAATTCAAGAGATGAGAAAATGTAAAAACTAATTCTGTTTGGAGGAATAAGTATTCTAACAATAGAAAATGGTAAGATTGAAGAATGACCTAACAGAGCTATGTTCTATTTGAAATACTAGTAACATAATTGAATGGAAAACAGGAGATGACAGAAAAAAAGAATATGAAGTATAACGAGTAACAACTATCAAAATATATGGATATCTAAGAGTTAACAGCATGGAATAATGGCTGGATATTTAAAAAGAGCTTTTGGGGTACCTGCGTGGCTCAGTTGGTTGAGCATCCGACTTTGGCTCAGGTCATGATCTCACAGTTTGTGGATTGAAGCCCTGAGTTGGGCCCTGTGCTGACAGTGCGGAGCCTGCTTGGGGTCCTCTCTCTCTCTCTCTCTCTCTCTCTCTCTGCCCCTCCCCTGCTTGAGCTCTCTCTCTCTTTCAAAAATAAACATTAAAAAAAAAAAAAAAAAAAAAAGCAAAGAGGTTAGAGTGGAAGAGAGCCAAAGCATAAGAGACTCTTAAAAACTGAGAACAGGGGCGCCTGGGTGGCGCAGTCGGTTAAGCGTCCGACTTCAGCCAGGTCACGATCTCGCGGTCCGGGAGTTCGAGCCCCGCGTCAGGCTCTGGGCTGATGGCTCAGAGCCTGGAGCCGTTTCCGGTTCTGTGTCTCCCTCTCTCTCTGCCCCTCCCCCGTTCATGCTCTGTCTCTCTCTGTCCCAAAAATAAATAAACGTTGAAAAAAAAAATTTTTAAAAAAAACAAAACTGAGAACAAACTGAGGGTTGATGGGGGGTGGGAGGGAGGAGAGGGTGGGTGATGGGTATTGAGGAGGGCACCTTTTGGGATGAGCACTGGGTGTTGTATGGAAACCAATTTGACAATAAACTTCATATATTGGAAAAAAAAAAACCCTAAAAAAAAAAAAAAAAAGCTTTTAAGGAAGGACATAGTAAGAAATTTCTTACTACCCCAGTCACTAAACACTGAGTCCCTGAAAGACATTGCAGTGGAATAAAAATGGTCAGTGAGATGTAGAGTCTGATAATTCCCCTCCCTATGAATCAGATCTGACCAACAGAATGCAGCTTAAGTGACATTCTGGAACTTCCAAAGGTATGTCATAAGAAATCTTTCAGTTTTCACTTGGGTGGCTTATACCTCTCGCCAGTCACCACATAAAAAGTCTATCTTGAGATCGCCAAGCTGTGGGAAGCTCAAGCCATATGGAGATGACCCAGAGAATGAGACACCATGTAGTGAAAGACAGGGGCCAAAACACCTTCATTCACTGTGGCACCAGGCATACGAATGAAGCAGCCATCCTGGAAGTGGGTCCTCTAGCTGACACATGAGCATCAGAGACCTAGCAAAGCTCTTCCAAATTCCTGACCTACAAAATCATAAGCAAAATAAAATGGTTGTTTTAAATTACTGAGTTTTAGGGTAGTTTGTTATACAGCAATAAATAGGGAAATAGGTTTATTTTTTTATCTTGATAAGTCCCGAGCCTAGCAGAATACCTAGCCTACAGCAAATTCACTCCAAATGTTATGTGTAAAGTGAACCTCTTTCTTCCCTTGCAGTTCACATCCTGTCATTTCTTCTTTTTTTTTTTAATTTTTTTTTTTAACGTTTATTTATTTTTGAGACAGAGAGAGACAGAGCATGAACGGGGGAGGGTCAGAGAGAGAGGGAGACACAGAATCTGAAACAGGCTCCAGGCTCTGAGCGGTCAGCACAGAGCCTGACGCGGGGCTCGAACTCACGGACCGCGAGATCGTGACCTGAGCTGAAGTCGGACGCTTAACCGACTGAGCCACCCAGGCGCCCCATGTCATTTCTTCTACACCCATCATTCCTTTAGAAGTCCTGGGTCACAGGGGCAATCATTGTTGGCACATCTGGAATGTTCTCTTAACTATTATGTAGTAGTAAAGGCCCCCCCGCAAAGCCACCCCAAGCTTGAAAGATGGGCATGGCTATGCTGTCAAAGTTAACCCAAGGCAGGCACCAGACAACATCGCATCTGGCTCAAGGTAAATAAGGCCAACATAATACTCTGTACTGGGCTACACAGAAACAAAAAAGAAAGAAGCAGACACAACTAATAGCAATATCACTGCACACCAAGAAACTGGAATCGGGGTCTGGCTGCTCATTTTTATAAATAATGCATGAGTTTGGTCACTGAACCGACAGAGTTTCCTTTCATTGTAAGCTCTCTGATTATATAAGGCTTCTTATAAGTCTGACAAGAAACAACACATATCAACCCACATAAACAAGGAATTTTCAAAGTAACTATTCTTTTAAAAAGAAAGAAGGTGTACAATGGGGGTGGAAATGGTGAGTGAGAAGAGGATGAGGGCTATGTGAATAAAAAGTTCTTTTCAGCCGCCTGCGGGGCTGATCCATTCCCTCGTGAGCTAAGAGTGTTTCTTCTTTTTTTTCCTAATGTTTATTTTATTTTTGAGACAGAGAGCACAAGCAGGAAGGGCAGAGAGTGGGGGAACAGAGGAGCTGAAGCAAGCGGGCTCTCTACTGACAGCAGAGAACCCGGGGCAGGGCTGGAACTCACAAATTGTGAGATCATGACCTGAGCCAAAGTCGGACTTTTTTTTTTTTTTAACATTTATTTATTTTTGAGACAGAGAGAGACAGAACATGAATGGGGAGGGTCAGAGAGAGAGGGAGACACAGAATCTGAAACAAGCTCCAGGTTCTGAGCTGTCAGCACAGAGCCCAACTCGGGGCTCAAACTCACGGACCACAAGATCATGACCTGAGCCAAAGTCGGGCGCCTAACCGACTGAGCCACCCAGGCGCCCCTTGAATTTTTTTTTTTTTAACGTTTATTTATTTTTGCAAAGTCGGACATTTAACCAACAGAGCCACCTAGGTGCCCCTGGAGTCTTTTTTTTTTTTTAATTTTTAAAAATGTTTTTATTATTTCTGAAGGAGAGAGAGACAGAGCATGAGCAGGGGAGGAGCAGAGAGAGAAGGAGACATAGAATTTGAAGCAGGCTCCAGGCTCTAAGCTGTCAGCACAGAGCCCGATGCGGGGCTCAAACTCACAAACTGGGAGATCATGACCTGAGCCAAAGTCGGGAGCTTAACCGACTGAACCACCCAGGCGCCCCTGGAATGTTTCTTTCAGTACCAAGTATCTGCCTGACTGAGGTCACTTTGCTGTAAAGAGAATGAATCACCTCACTAGGTCAAGTAATTGCTGAGTTGTTCTTACTGGCACAGTGGGGAGAAAAAGCATAATTTCTCCTAGAAAAGGCAAGAGAGACCCCAAAATATCTGCCAAGCAATTCTTTTCTTTTGCTGACTCTTTTGACCAGAGAGTACTGTCACTTGAGATCCCTACCCGACAATCTTATATTCCACTCATTCCCAAATTTCCAATCTTCTAGGCGCTGAAAGGTCCTGCACAAAGAAGCCCCTTAGACTGTTTGATTATGAGGATATTTCTCTCTTTGTGCCTTTCTTAACAAGCTTAAGAAGAAGGCATTATGAGATGACACATACTCTGTCTGGAAGAAACTCTCTCTTGTCTGTCTTTGACAATCTCCCACACCTCCATCTTGGATATGGAAGAGAAAACATATAGCATGTAAGTTGGTGGCAGCTACTTTTTGAGTAGAATGACATCCAACCTTAGGATGAAGTTGACAATATAAAGACAGAGTGAAGAGACAGAAAGACGTGGGGCCTCTTAATAACATTTGGCTGCTGAATTAAACCAACCCTTAACCTAATAAAACTGCTGGAATTCCAGTTATATGAGTCATTTTGTTGTTTAAGGCTTTGTGACTATTTTCCATTACTTGCCAACCAAACACATTCTAATATATCCAATAACCAGGAAATATCTTTACCAAATAACAAAAAATATATAAATAGAATCAAATTCTACAAATACTATACATGCTACACATACAAGAACATGTGGGGAATAAATATGCATAAGTGCTTAGCACTGTGGGGAATAGATAAGTGAATTAAGGACAGTGTGTTAAAATGGAATGGGTATAGGCTTTGAAGTCAAATGAATCTGGATCCAAATCCTACTTTGGGAATTCATTTAATTTCTCTAAGCCTAGTTTTCTCACTATAAAATGGAGAAAATATGACTACAGAATTGTGAATTATACCTAATATATAAAGCATTTTTTTAAATGAGAGAAAGTCTTTACACTCAATTAGAGTAGAAAAGACAAATAATTATGATCTGCTAATTGGGATATTTATCGGGTATGGGAAAGTGCAACAGTGGTTCCAGTTCTTCACCCTTTATGGAATCTATGCCCTCTGACATATAACTTTGCAGTATGCTCCCAATGTGGACTCAGGCATGTGACTTGTTTTGTCCAATGGGGATGTTGGCCAAGCAAACTTGAATATAGGCAGAATCATGAAAAGCACTTATGCAAATGGCTGGCATACTCTTGCTATTCTGGTATCATCATGTCCAGGCTAGTCCGCTGGTCCCAGAAGAAGGATGAGAAGCAGCTAGAGCAAAGCGGTCCCAGCAAAGCCCAACCTAGATCAGACTACCGGATGACCTGACAGATGCATGAATGAGCCCAAGTGAGACTAGCAGAAGTGCTCAACTTGCAGATGTACAAGAAATAAATGTTTATTGTTGTATTCTTTTGAGGTTTTATGCTTGGACATTATATAGCAATAGTTAACTAATAATACAAAGGGTTATATTTTCTGTCTTTAAAAACTGAAGATTTCCACTTCCTTGATACTCATGACCAAATGAAAGACAATGTTAGGTCTCCTGAGTCAAAGAAATACTTATGGAACACTCCTATTTGATACATGAAATTTAAAAGGTTCTGTTTGATCTTTTATCAAACTGTTTTCTCTATAACAAACAACTCGTTTGCTTAAAAACTCAGAAGTCTATACTTACTACAGGTAAAACTACCGGTGGTAGTTAGTAGTACCTGTCTGATTATTCCAAGTTCAGTTAATGTCTACAATTACAAACAATACTCACAGAAATGGTTAAAGCCTAAAAAAGTCCAGATCACTACTGTATACGAGAAGTACTCTTCCTAATAATATCAACACTTTACAGGCACTAACAAGAGCTATGTTTGTCTACTGTAATTATTGAAAAATTCTTTTAAGAGAAGTAAAGAATGGTGTTCACATTATTGTAAAGAGCAGGCATTCCACCAATCAAGAGTTCCATCCAAGTTCCCAATGCTGTGCTAGATGTTAGTAGTAATTTATTTTTATAATCCTTCGTGAAACCAAAAGTGTGCTGCCAAATTCAATTCTAAGACAAACATGTGAGTCCTCAGATATCTATGCCATAACGGCCCTTGGGGATCCCCTTCTGAAAATAACCAGTAACATTTGGATATTTGGCCAAAATGACCATCAGCCTATTAACATCACAATAAAAATTATAAGTTATGCCAATGTCTGATTAATGATACTGGAAATATACACTCTTTCACAAAGCAGGCACTGTATGTTGTATATGGCTATAACAAGCTAACAAACACAGAGAATATTACTTAAGTGCAACATGGCCAAAAGAATGCTGCATTAAGAGCATTCATTTCTGCCATTTCGACTACACTCCACTTCTAAATTTACAACTTGATCACAGATTTTTCTTTTAATGTTTATTTAGTTTGAGAGAAAGAGAGAGAGAGAGAGAGAGAGAGAGAGAGAGAGCAAGTGGGGCAGGGGCAAAGAGAGAGGGAGACACAGAATCCAAAGCAGGCTCCAGGCTCTGAGCTGTCAGCGCAGAGCCCGATGTGGGGCTCAAACTCACAAACTGCAAGATCATGACCTGAGCCTAAGTTGGATGCTTAACTGACTAAGCCACCCAGGCGCTCCGTGATCACAGATTTTAAAGCATGTTCTTTGTCAGAAAAACCAACATACAAGCCCTTCCAGTAAACTGACATTTCAGAGAACAACGATACAAACATGGAGTACAACAAATACTTTAACAATTATTAGTGTCAGAGCTCTGGCAGAAAGCTTGAGAGAAGGAGAGAGTTTTGTCTTTGAAGAATTTGTAGACTCACTTCTGAGAAAAGAAATACACAGAAAATGTTTTTGATCTGAAATGCTGGTTATGGGCGGGTTCATTTGTAAAAATTTAGTGAGCTGTACACATTTCATATGTTATAACATTTCTGTTATGTCACACTTCAATAAAAAGGTTTTTTTTTAAGTTTATTTATTTTTGAGAGAGAGAGAAAGTGCAAGTCGGAGAGGGGCAGACAATGAGGGAAAAAGAGAATCCCAAGTAAGCTGTACGCTGTCAGCGTGGAGCATGATGTGGGGCTTGAATCCACAAGCCATGAGATCATGACCTGAGCTGAAGTCAGACACTTAACCCACTCAGCCATCCAGGCATACCCAATAAAAAGTTTCTAAAATTTTTAATAACATTAACCACAGAATTGAACTAAGTATCAAATGAAAAATATTGACAATTTAAGGAGTTTGGGAGGGACCAGTCATTGCTAATAATAAAAGCTGTAACAGTTAAAATGTACTAAGCAATTACTATATGCCAGCCACTGTGCTAAATAAGCATTTTATATTTCATCCTCACAAAATCCCTGTGAGGTCATCCTCTTATCAGTAGGATCTGCTACAATTACTGACTCCCTCCTTCTTGAAACTCCTTCCTTTCCATTCCAGGCCAATACACGCTAGTGGTTTCTCTTCCTACCTCACTAACCACTCCCTCTCAAAATGTCTTCTCCTCAGACTTTTAAAATTAAATACTTTAGGATTCAGCTATTGGTCCTCTTTTCTATCTAGACTCCCTGGAACAGATACTATTATTTTTTTATTCCCATTTTACAGACAACACCACTGAGACACAGAGAAATTCAAACCTAGGCAATCAAGACTTCAGAGTCCATGCTCTTAACCACCTCATTATTCTGCCTTCTTTGGCCTCCCATATAAGAGGCAGGACAGAACTATACACATTCCACATTCTGGTGCCCTCAGTAACTGAGAAAAGAGACACAGAGTGAGGTACATGGGACCTTCCTTTATCAGATATTAGGGACAAATATAGGGCACCAAGCCAGCAGGAAACCAATACTTGCAAATTCTGTTAAACAATTTTCCTTCCTAAGTTTCTTCACTTTGTATTTTGATACTTACTTCCTAAGGAGGAATGTGAATACATTCTAGAACATAGACTCTTAAATCTAGATGCTCATTTGAATAATCTTGGGGAGCTTTAAGAACACATATGGGCCCTATGAAGACCTACAAAGCCTAGAAGATTCCAGGAAGCTGTGTTTCTGAGAAGGATCCAAGTAAATTCTGAGTTGATAGCTCAGTACCTAAGTTTAGGAAGCCTTTGTTCTAGAGAGGATTCTCTGGTCCTCAGAGGTTAAGTAGTGACTTTACTACCTAGAAGAGACTGAAAATGAAATAAGACTGAAGATGTAAACTGATTCCAAGGAGTAATAAGACCAATCAGGACACTAGAACAGTGATTGTGGAATTCTATATCAGGACACCAAATGTTTCTGGATAGTCCGGGAATTTGTTGCCATGAAATAATCTGCAGCCAAGTGATGTCTCCCTTAGCTTTGGAAAGGGTCATCCGGGAAGCAAGAATCAGTATAACATTTGAGCACTCATATTCTCAGATTATTCACAAATATTATGAGAGAATCCAAGAGTATTAATAGATATGGCTATTTTCCCCAGGCAAGAGAAGAAAGCATTGTTATCACTGCCATTTTTGTATAAATATAAATGCATACACATTTTGCTAACATTACGCAAGTAACAATTAGTATGGAACCACAAATGCGAAAACTAAGGCAAAGAAGTCACTTCAATATGCTTAAGTCTTACCTCTGTAAGTGCATGCAATTGTCCTTGATGTACACACACACCCATGAACCTATGAAACAAAAAAAAAAATTTTAGCAAAGGAAAACAATATAACTGCCATATAAAGAAACTAGTTTAGCTACTCATGCATTGGAAATAATCCAATACCTGTGAAGTCTCCTGGGTTCTTGTATAATGCTGCAGCCTCTCAACTTTGATATCAGGCTGGTAATTTTTTTTTTCCTTTAACTTTATTTATTTTTGAGAGAGAAGGAGAGAGCAAGCAGAGGAGGGGCAGAGAGAGAGAGGGAGAGCAAGAATCCCATAAACACACAGGGCTCAATCCCATAAACCGTGAGAACAATGACCTGAGCCAAAATCAAGAGTCTGACCCGTAATTGACTGAGCCACTCAGGCATCCCTCATTTGTTACCAAACTTTAATAGGTTACATTCACTATCTACATTTCTTTAACCTTCGTTCATTCCTAAACTCATTATAATTTGCCCTCTGCCAATATCACTTTTTTTTTTAATCTTTACTTTTGAGAGAGACAGAGACAGAGCGAGAGCAGGGGAGGGGCAGAGAGAGAGGGAGACAATCTGAAGCAGGCTCCAGGCTCTGAGCTGTCAGCACAGAGCCCAACGCGGGGCTTGAACTCACGGACTGTGAGATCATGACCTGAGACGAAGTTGGACGCTTAACCGACAGAGCCACCCAGGCACCCCAGCCAATATCACTCTTTAGTAACTAACCATCCTTACTATGAAAAATTCAGAGTTTTACATACTTTTGCATTTCTAGTACCTAGTATAGTATCTGGCACAAAAGATTTGTTGAACAGCATAAATGATTTTTATGAGCTACAAACTTAAGTTCAAGCTCTTCTCTTTACTTTATTCCATTTTACTGAAAATAATCCTTCCAGGATCAGCTAAAATTTCATCTTCTCTATATTGATCTTGGGGATATCTTCACTTATCATTAATGCTCTCTCTCCCTCCTCATCTCAACAGTACTGCAATGCACTTTCACTCTGCTTTGAAAGATTGTTCATTCGCCTAACTGAGGTGGTCCAGGGTCTGGAGTCAGACTGCTTATATTTGAGTCTTGGCTCTGCCACTTCATGATGACATCCCCGTATTTTGGTTTCTTCATATACAAAATGGGAGTATTACTATTACCTAACTCATATGGTTATTGTGAAGATGAAATGACATAACTTGGGCTCCTAGAACATACTAAGAACTAGAATATATTAACTGTTCTTCTTTTAACATTTGTGACTTCTTCTCCAGAATGGAATATAAGAAAGATTTTCAAGAATACAGATCTCTTCTCATTTGTTTCTACATATAGTGCCTGATACACAATGCTTTGCAAATAAGATGCTAAACAAACACTTCTTGAATGAAAAAGCAATGATCACCAAATTAGCTTCACAATGTAAATTCATTCTATAAGAAAGAACCTTTTTTTTTTTTTTTTTTGTAGGCTCCATGCCCAGCATGGAGCCCAACACAGAGCTTGAACTCACAACCCTGAGATCAAGACCTGAGGTGAGATCAAGAGTCAGACGCTTAACTTACTGAGCTATCCAGGCACCCCAGAAAGAACATTTGGAGGTAGGTACAAGGCTGGAGAACGAAGGAGTATTTATTTTATTTAGTCAAATATTTATATAGAAGTTAGGCAGTAGGATTCTACTAGCAAAACAATAGCTACATATGAGACATATCTCCAGAAGCTAGGGAAGCAAAAGATGAACTACTGGGACTTGAGCAAGATGAAAAGCTGCTGCACTGTGAATCAAACAATCAACAAAACTAAAAGGCAACCTACGGAATGGGAGATGATATTTGCAAGTGACAAAGCTGATAAAGGGTTAGCATCCAATATCTATAAAGAACTCACCAAATTCAAACCCAAAAAATAAATAATCCAGTTAAGAAATGGGCAGAAGAGGGGCACCTAGGTGGTTCAGCCGGTTGAACGCCCGACTCTTGGTTTCAGCTCAGATCATGATCTCATGGTTTGTGAGTTTGAGTCCCACATCAGGCTCTGCACTGACAGTGTGGAGCCTGCTTAGGATTCTCTCTCTGCCTCTCTCTCTCTGCCCCTCCCCCACTCTCTCTCTGTCTCTCTTTCAAAAATAAAAAAAAAAAAACTTATACAAAAAGAAACAGGCAGAAGATATGAACAGACATTTTTCTAAAGAAGAATCCAGATGGCCAACAGACACGTGAAAAGATGCTCAACATCACTCATCATCAGGGAAATATAAATCAAAACCATGATGAGCTACCACCTCACATCTGTCAGAATGACTAAAATTAACAACACAGGAAAACAGATGTTGGCAAGGATGCTGAGAAAGGGGAACCCTCTTACATTGTTGGTGGGAATGCAAACTGGTGCAGCTACTCTGGAAAACAGGATGGAGATTCCTCAAACAGTTAAAAATAGAACTACCCTATAACCCAGCAATTGCACTATTAGGTATTTACCCAAAAGATACAAAGATACTGATTCGAAGGGGCACATGTATCCTGATGCTTATAGCAGCATTATCAAGAACAGTCAAATTATGGAAAGAACCCAATTGTCCATCAACTGAAATTGGATAAAGAAGATGGATATATATATAATGGAATATTACTCAACCATCAAAAAATGAAATCTTGCCATTTACAGCAACATGGATGGAGCTAGAGTATATTATGCTAAGTGAAATAAGTCAGAGAAAGACAAATACCATATGATTTTATTCATACATAGAATTTAAGAAACAAAACAGATGAACGTAGGGAAAGGGAGAAAAAAAAGGAGACAGAAGCAAACCCAAAGACACTCTTTTTTTTTTTTATGTTTTTATTTATTTTTGAGATAGAAAGCACAAGCTGCAAGGGGCAGAGAGAAAGGGAGACAGGAACTGAAGCAGGCTCTACGCCGTCAGCAGAGATCCTGATGCAGGGTCCGAACTCATGAGCTGTGAGATCATGACCTAAGCAGAAGTCACACTTAACCAAATGAGCCACCCAGGTGGCCCAAACCATAAGAGACTCTTTTTTTTTTTTTAATTTTTTTAAGTTTACTTATTTTTGTGAGAGAAAGAGAGACAGACAGAGCACAAGCAGGGGAGGAGCAGAGAGAGAGGGAGACACAGAATCTGAAGCAGGCTCTAGGCTCTAAGCTGTCAGCGCAGAGGCCGACACAGGACTCCAACTCACAAACCGTGAGATCATGACCTGAGCCAAAGTCGGATGCTTAACCGACTGAGCCACCCAGGTGCCGCACCAGAAGAGACTTTTAACCATAGAGAACAAACTAAGGGTTGATGGAGGGGAGGTGGGCGGGGGAGGGGCTAAATGGGTGATGGATATTAAGAAGGGCACTTGTCATGAGCATTGGGTGTTGTATGTAAGTGATAAATCACTAAATTGTATTCCTGAAAGCAGTATTATACTATATGTTAACTAGAATTTAAACAAAAATTTGAAACAAAAAAAAATTAAAAAATAAAGTCATGAGCCTCCTAAAAGCTGAAAAGACCTGGTTTGGGTATGATACACCCTTGCTTCCCTTCCCCCCAAACCCACCATTCACTATGACCACATCATCCGCAGAGATGTCACAGCCAGCACATTCGGGCAGGCACTGGTTTCATGTGACAGTTTTCTTCTGCCTGCCTTCCTCCCCAGCCCCAGCTCACATCACCACATCACAGTGGTGTCACACAACTCTACGTCTATGTGAAACTTTTCTGCCTGACCTCCTCAACCTCATTTTCTTTCCATCACCCACCACATCCAAAACAGTTTCACAGAGCTCTCAAGCTAAGATAGGCATTAGCTTTATATTAGAAGAAGAGCTTGAGCAGAGTACATGATTACAGTTGCTATAAAAAGAATATACTTTAAAAGGGAAATATTTCTCAGGGCGCCTGGGTGGCTCAGTTGGTTAAGTGTTCAACTTCAGCTCAGGTCATGACCTCCAGTTCGTAAGTTTGAGCCTTGAGTCGGGCTCTGTGCTGATGGCTCAGAGCCTGGAGCCTGCTTCAGATTTTGTGTCTCCCTCTCTCTCTGCCCCTCCCCCACTCGTGTGCGTGTGTATTCTCTCTCTCTCTCTCTCTCTCTCTCTCCCTGAAAAATAAACATTAAAGAAAACTTTAAGGGAAATATTTCTCATCCTTAACAGGGAAGTGATATATGCCTAGAAAAGCATTTAATATTAACAGTAAGTTTTCACTGAAATTTTTATTACTAATTATATTAAAATCTAAGTTGTGGACAAAACCTCAAATCTTTTTTGGTATGAGACTGGACCTAAAAATTATTACACTTTGAATGATTCTTGCTCCCTACTACCACCACCCAAAATCAAGCCAGCTAGAATTACTTAGCTCAGGAAGGGAGGAGCACTTTGTTAATGCATGTGCTTGAGACTAAGTCATTACTGAAATTTATTATTTTTAGTTTCATATTATGCACACACACTTGTGTTAAGTAAGAAGAGGGATGCCTGGGTGGCTCAGTCGGCTGAGCATCTGACTTTGGCTCAGGTCATAATCTCTCAGTTCATGAGTTCAAGCCCTGCATGGAGCTCTCTGCTGTCAGTGCAGAGCCCACCTCCAATCCTCTCCCTCTTTCTCTGTCCCTCCCCCACCCTGGCACAAGAGCACTGGCTATCTCTTTCAAAAATAAAAACATTTAATGGGACACCTGGGTGTCTCAGTCAGTTAAGTGTCTGACTTCAGCTCAAGTCATGACCTCACGGATTGTGAGTTCAAGTCCCACATCAGGCTCTGTGCTGACAGTGCGGAGCCTGATTTGGACCCTCTGTCCCTTCTCTCTGCTTCTCTCCCTCTCTCTGCCCTTCCTCCAAGCACAAGTTCTCTCAAAAGTAATAAATAAATATTAAAATAAATAAATAAAGGGGCGTCGTGGTGGCTCAGTCGGTTAAGTGTCCGACTTCAGCTAAGGTCGTGATCTTGTGGCTTGTGAGTTCCAGCCCCTCATCAGCTCTGTGCTGACAGCTCGGAGCCTGGAGCCTGCTTCAGATTCTGTCTCCCTCTCTCTCTGCCCCTCCCCTGCTCACACAGTCTCTGTCTCTCTCTCTCAAATATAAATAAACATTAAAGTTTTTTAAATAAATAAAAACATTTAAAAAGAAAAAAAAAAAGAAGAGTTGCTTTTGTTTTTTAGACGAGCACTTCCTAAATTTTAATGTGGACACAAATCACCTAGGACTTATATAAATTCCAGGCTCTGATTCTACAGGTTGGGGCAGAGGGAGGTTGGGAGTCTGAATTTCTAACAAGCTCCCAGGTAATATTGACACTGCTAGGTCCATGGACCACACACTGAGTAGCAAGGCTCAGTCTTGACTTGACAAACGACAGCTGATCACCCACTCTAAAGTTAGTAAGACCATAACAGGAAACTTCCAACTCTGATACTACTGGTAAACTAGACTTTGATCAGAGACTTAATTTGCCTCAGCCTTTCCTGTAGCATGATTTACTATTTTCCATAAAGTGTCATTACCATGCTTTTATACACCTTTGCTTTTCTAGGGCTGTTCCCACTTCCCAGAATGCCCCTCCCCTCATTTCTACATAGTTACGTTCTACTCACCCTCAAAGCCCAGTTCAGATACTTCCTTTCCCACAAAACAAATCTGCCTCCCTCTAAGTAGAAGTAGTTCTGAACTAGCATGCTTCTGAACTATGAAGACACTCCATCTACACCACTCTCCTATAGCATCATTGCTTCCTACCTTTAACTATGTTTTATAAAATGAAATGATTTCTCTTGCCTGTCATATGACAGTATATAAACACTTGCTGGGTAAATTTAACACACAACTCTGACCACTTAAAAATCACTGAATGCTTGTTATTTGCCAGGCACTGGTAATTATTGTTATTATATGATTATTATAACAGCTGACTCTTTTTTTCTGAGAGAGAGAGCAGGGGAAAGGCAGAGGGAGAGGGAGAGCGAGAAAGAGAGAAAGAATCCTAAGCAGGCTCCACACCCAGCACAAAGCCTGATGTGGGGATTGATCCCACAACCATGAGATCACAACCTGAGCCGAAATCAAGAGTCAGATGCTTAACTAACTGAACCACCCAGGCACCCCAACAACTGACTCTTAAAGAGTACTTACTGTGTAGGCATTGTTTTTATATTATATTCATTTAATCCTCATAATAATCCAATGAAGTAATACTTTTGTTCTCCCAATTATATTGATAAAGAAATTTAGGCTTAGAGAAATAAAGTAACCTGCCCAAAGTCATACAAATAATAAGTGGCTGAGCCAGGCGTCAAACCTAAACAGTGGGTTCTGTGCTCTTAATCACAATGTTATATTACCTCTCCATATAGTTATAAAAAGGATTTAAAAATGAACAAGACACAATGCCTTTCATTAAGAAGCTACTCAAAAAGATTTTTGTGGCAGTTCACAGCTCCTGATCAAAGTCCAAATTCCTTACTTAGCATGTTATTCAAGAATCTGAATGATCTGACCCACACCTCTTTTACCTTATCTCCTATTACTCCCACCTGAATTCTCTATGTTTTAGTTATATAACCTGTTCCTCCTAAATATGTCCTAAATTCTCCCACTTCCATACTGTTGCTACAATAAGGCCATCTGGAATCCATTTTTTTACTATTTCTTTTAGTGGCAGGGAGAGTGGCAGAGGGGGAAGGAGGGAGGGAGAGAGAGAGAGAGAGAGAGGGAATATGAATCCCAACCAGGCTCCATGCTCAGTGCAGAATCTGACATGGGGCTTGATTCCACAGCCCTGGAATCATGACCTGAGCCCAAATCAAGAGTTGGACGCTCAACTGACTCAGCCACCCAAGTGCCCCTGGAATCCACTTTTCAAAGCTCTACCAATCCTTACAAACTTAGTGCAAGAATGTCTCCGAATAATAACAATAATAACAATAGCACCCAACATTTATATACCATTTAGGATGCCAGGAACTGTCACATATCAAGTCATATGATTGAGAATGGTTATAATAATTCCTTTCTCAGAGACATAATTTCACATATTTCCCTACTCTTTCTAATCTGAAGTAATCTTTCTCTTCTCTATACATTTATATTACTCTATTTAAAACTCTATTATATAAACACGTATCAGGCCTGCCTTCTACATCAAGTTTTATCTATGTCTGCTTCTTCCACTAAATTAGATGGTTCTTGAGGGCAGGAATCTTAAGTGTGGAAAAGAATGGCTATTTACTCACTAAATTACCTCCCTTTTCTTCCTGAAGTTTCCCAATGTCTATAACAGTTAGTTAAGACCATAATATTGAGTTCTGGAGAGTAGTACGGGGGCAGAAATTATTATGTCATTTCTAGGCCTGTCCCATAAAAACCTCAACCCTCTCCTCTATACTTTTCTCCTTCATCTGTCAGCAGATGCAGAAGATCCAGTGAAGGAATCTGAGGCCCTGACCTAGGTTTAAAAAAAAAAAAAAAAAAAAAAAGAAAGCTCTCTGTCTAACTCAACCCAACACACGCTGAACTAGGACATGAATAAGAAACATGCCTTTAAATCAATAAGATTTTACGTGGTTTACTACAGTAATTAGCCCACCTGGAATAAATATACTAGGTGGTTTTGTGTCTCTATATATACTTAAAACACTGCCTTCTTCATAGTTAGCATTTAGTAAATATTTACCGAATTCAGTTAAAAGTTAAATTTCTTTTTTTTTTTTTTTTTACATTTTATTTATTTTTGAGAGAATGAGAGACACAGCATGAGTGGGGGAGAGGCCGAGAGAGACAAAGATACAGAATCTGAAGCAGGCCCCAGGTTCTGAGCTGTCAGCACAGAGCCCAACATGGGGCTCAAACCCACAAACTGCAAGATCATGACCTGTGCCAAAGTCGGGTGCTTAATTGACTGAGCCACCCAGGCACCCCTAAAAGTTAAATTTCTTAATTCCAAAGCAGGATCTTTCTTCAGTCCTAGTATTATCCAGCAGTCTCCAAAATGGGGTATGAATAAGATTACCCATTGAAGTCTGGGAAGAAAATTGGAATTTTTAAGCTATATTATTATTTATTTTTAATTTTTTAATGTTTAATTTTGAGAGAGACAGAGAGCGAGCAGGGGAGGGGCAAAAAGATTGGCAGACACAGCCTGAAGCAGGCTTCAGGCTCTGAGCTGTCAGCACAGAGCCCAACACGGGGCTCAAATCCATGAACTGTGAGATCATGACCTGAGCTGAAGTTGGACACTTAACTGACTGAATTGCCCAGGCACCCCATTACCTATATTATTTTTATATAAAGAAGAAAAAATAAGTTTAGTAATATTTAACATGGGTTAATAATAGCACCTGGGGATGTGCTCAAAAATGTTTTCTTAATGGGATATTATGATAGGCAGAAGATGTCTAGAAAGGTCCATGTTCTAACCCTCAAAACCTGTGAATATGTTATGCTATATAGCAAGGGAAATTGATTAAAGTTGCAGATGGAATTAAGGTTGCTAATCAGCTGACTTTAAAATAGGGAGAGTATCCTAGACTACCAAGTGTTATCATACTTGCAGTGTTATCATAATGGTCCCCAAAGGTGGAAGAGGGAGGCCAAAAAGTTAGTATTAGAAGGATACAATATGAAAAAAAAAATCAGCCTGTCACTATTGGCTTTGAAGAGGGAAGGAGCTACAAGCCAAATAGAAACTGAAAAAGGAAGGAAACAGATTCTTCCCTAGAGCCTCCAGAAAGAAACACAACACTCTCAATACCTTGATTTTATCCTAGTAAGACCCACATCAGACTTCTGATCTATAGAAGATAATGAATTTGTGTTGTTTCAAGTCACCAGGTAATTTGTTATAGCAGCCATAGAAAACTAATGATACAACAAGAAAAAGAAAGAAAGAAAGAAAGAAAGAAAGAAAGAAAGAAAGAAAGAAAGAAAAGAAAAGAAAAGAAAAGAAAAGAAAAGAAAAGAAAAGAAAGGAAAAGAAAGGAAAACTAATATTACATAATAAAAAAATCATGGGTGGAGAAACAAAAGCAAAAATGAACTATTGGGACCTCACCAAAATAAAAAGCTTCTGCACAGTGAAGGAAACAATCAGCAAAACTAAAAGGCAACTGACAGAATGGAAGAAGATATTTGCAAACGACATATCAGATAAAGGGTTAGTATCCAAAATCTATAAAGAACTTATCAAACTCAACACCCAAAAAACAAATAATCCTGGGGCGCCTGGGTGGCGCAGTCGGTTAAGCGTCCGACTTCAGCCAGGTCACGATCTCGCGGTCCGTGAGTTCGAGCCCCGCGTCGGGCTCTGGGCTGATGGCTCAGAGCCTGGAGCCTGTTTCCGATTCTGTGTCTCCCTCTCTCTCTGCCCCTCCCCCGTTCATGCTCTGTCTCTCTCTGTCCCAAAAATAAATAAACGTTGAAAAAAAAAATTAAAAAAAACAAAAAACAAAAAACAAATAATCCAGTGAAGAAATGGGCAAAAGACATGAATAGACACTTCTCCAAAGAAGACATCCAGATGGCCAACCGACACATGAAAAAATGCTCAACATCACTCATCATCAGGGAAATACAAATCAGAACCACAATGAGATACCACCTCACACCAGTCAGAATGGCTAACATTAACAACTCAGGCAACAACAGATGTTGGTGAGGATGTGGACAAAGAGAATCTCTTTTGCACTGCTGGTGGGGATGCAAACTGGTGCAGCCACTCTGGAAAACAGTATGGAGGTTCCTCAAAAAATTAAAAATAGAACTATCCTATGACCCAGTAATTGCACTACTAGGTAGAAATAGGTGTGCTGTTTCAAAGGGGCATGTGCACCCCCATGTTTATAGCAGCACTATCAACAATAGCAAAGTATGGAAAGAGTCCAACTGTCCATCGATGGATGAATGGATAAAGAAGATGTGGTATACACACACACACACACACACACACACACACAATGGAGTATTACTTGGCAATCAAAAAGAATGAAATCTTGCTATTTGCAACTATGTGGATGGAACTAGAGGGTATTATGCTAAGCGAAATTAGTCAGAGAAAGACAAATATCATATGACTTCACTCATATGAGGACTTTAAGACACAGAACAGATGAACATAAGGGAAGGGAAGCAAAAAATATATAAAAACAGGGAGGGGGACAAAACATAAGAGACTCTTAAATATGGAGAACAAACAGAGGGTTACTGGAGGAGGGATGGGCTAAATGGGTAAGGGGCATTAAGGAATCCATTCCTGAAATCATTGTTGCACTATATGCTAAATAATTTGGATGTAAATTTAAAAAAAAAATTTTTTTAAATTATGGGTCACTATGTTCACAGACCTAAAATAGACTTTGGGCTTTGACTCCTAAACAAGCACAAGGAAAATAACATTATTAGTTCCTTGGTAGCATTTTCGTCCAATCAGTCAAATATTTTTTGAGTTCATGTTCTGCTCTCAGAGTTAAACATTAAAGTTTAAATACTGTCCCTTCTCAAAAGCTTATTACCTAAACAGAAGAGTGAGGGAGAGGTGTGACAGTAGTCTGAAACACATCTAGCTGTCTTCATTCTGGAAACACACACACACACAAAACACCAACAGACAACTATTTTGGACCAATACTACACAACAGGACCCAGCAAGAGTCCTGTAGCCATTATATCAAAGCTGTCTGGAAAATTAGTAGTTATTGCTAACTTACCTAGAATTAGGTATATATTGCCAATATACCTAGAAACTGTCCTAGGTATTTTATATGTATTATCTGAGATTAAATTATCCTCATTTTATCATCTAGGAAAATAAGGTTCAGAGCACTTAAGTGACTTGACAAAAGTTGGAGAAGTACTGGAATCTGATCTGTTTTGCTCTGTGACAATGGGAATGAAAGAAAAAAGACCAGTGGTTCAATAATAACTTCATTTTGTATTCATAAATAATAACTAATGATGCCTGGGTGGCTCAATCAGTTGAGCATTTGACTCTCAATTTCAGCTCGGGTCATGGTCCCAGGGATCAAGCAAGCCTCACATTGGACTCCTTGCTGAGCTTGGAGCCTGCTTGAGATTCTCTCTCTTTCTCACTCTGCCCCTCTCCCCTGCTTAGGCTCACTCACTCTCTCTCTCTCTCTCAAAAAAAAAAAAAAAAAGATTCTCTCTCTCTCTGTCTCCCCAAAACAAAAACAAAACCCTGCCAATCTGTAAACCAATGAAAAGCTAACTGGTTTGCTTTATAAGACTTTCTACTGTCAGCTTTGAGCAAAAAGCAACATCCGTGTTAGGAGTTCTTCTGATCTGTACTGGTCTTTGCAGAAAAATGTCTGGTTCTGAAGTTATGGTAAAAACAATTAAGAGGTTTGAAATAAACCTATAATAGAATAGTAAAATGTGAGCATGATTTTCATATTAAAATGCTTTCTAAAAAGCCTACATTGGAAACCTACTGATACTGGTTTACTTTTTTTCTTAAAGTTTTTCCAGAAATTTGATATATTTTTATCTGCTTTCCCTCCCATAATTGAAGGAAAGGCTCTGCGACATACTCCACCGGATTCCACTAAGCTTTAATATGTGGCATTAAATGAACTGCTTTGCATTTTACTCCCAAATAAAGCAAAGATACCATCACTCTCTTAGACCAGAAAAAATTACCAGTAACCAAAAAGGAGAAGAAAGGGCAATGGCTCAGATCTCAAGTCCCAAAAGAGCTATGAATCTAGACCCATAAAAAAAGCAGTAATATCTCTGGGTATGGCTTACTGCAGTTCAAACGTGCTTTAGAGGTATTACATCATGGAAAACTGGTTGTGCTAGGTTCTAGCTTTGAGAACTCAAAGAAAACTCAGCTGAACAGACATTAACCACTAATGTCTCACTTCAAGTGACATTAAACAGAGCTGGTTCAGTCTGGCTTTCTCTTTTCTGTCCACGATTTTTATAGTCAGATTTTAAGATAGGTAAAGGCAAATAAACATTGCTCAATATTCACTAGATCATGTCAATAGCGCTACATATAATAACAAGAGGACCAATAAAGTTTATGGTCTAATCTTACTGGGTTTTTTTTTAGTGAAACAATACAAGTACTTAAAAAGTTAATATAAGATCTGCTTACTTACAAATAGTAAACCAGTTTAATAAACACAAAAACATCCTAGATTTTTTTTTCATTTTTTTCTTCAATATATGAAATTTATTGTCAAATTGGCTTCCATATAACACCCAGTGCTCATCCCAAAAGGTGCCCTCTGCAATACCCATCACCCACCACCCCCTCCCTCCCACCCCCCATCAACCCTCAGTTTGTTCTCAGTTTTTAAGAGTCTCTTATGCTTTGGCTCTCTCCCACTCTAACCTCTTTTTTTTTTTTTTTTTCCTTCCCCTCCCCCATGGGTTTCTGTTAAGTTTCTCAGGATCCACATAAGAGTGAAAACATATGGTATCTGTCTTTCTCTGGATGGCTTATTTCACTTAGCATCACACTCTCCAGTTTCATCCACGTTGCTACAAAAGGCCATATTTCATTCTTTCTCATTGCCACGTAGTACTCCTTTGTGTATATAAACCACAATTTCTTTATCCATTCATCAGTTGATGGACATTTAGGCTCTTTCCATAATTTGGCTATTGTTGAGAGTGCTGCTATAAACATTGAGGTACAAGTGCCCCTATGCATCAGTACTCCTGTATCTCTTGAGTAAATTCCTAGCAGTGCTATTGCTGGGTCATAGGGTAGGTCTATTTTTAATTTTTTGAGGAACCTCCACACTGTTTTCCAGAGTGGCTGCACCAATTTGCATTCCCACCAACAGTGCAAGAGGGTTCCCGTTTCTCCACATCCTCTCCAGCATCTATAGTCTCCTGATTTGTTCATTTTGGCCACTCTGACTGGCGTGAGGTGGTATCTGAGTGTGGTTTTGATTTGTATTTCCCTGATAAGGAGCGACGTTGAGCATCTTTTCATGTGCATGTTGGCCATCTGGATGTCTTCTTTAGAGAAGTGTCTATTCATGAAAAACATCCTAGATTTCCGAGAGAAAAACAAATATTCTCCATCTTGATTAACAACTGAAAGTAAACTTGAGACTGAGAATTAAACTCATTCTGTAACTATTTTTTCACAGAAAATTTTAAACCACACTGCTCACAACTGCCATGCAAACAGCAAAATACCAAATCTCCTGGCAAAGGTAGAAATATTAATACATATACAAGCAGTGACCTCACATGTTCCCCAAATGTTTTTTAATCCAGGAAGTTTGGACAAGAACTAATAATATCCACAAACCCAAGTATCTAGATTGTCTCCTCACAAAATGAGAATGCTTCTTCCTCCTTCTCAAACTTATTCTTTATTCTAAGATTACTCATAAACTCACATCCAAATAGCAAAATATAAACACACATTTCAATTTATGTGAGTATACTTCTGAAACAGCTCTCTCACATGATTTATGTCTTCCCCCTCTCCCAAAGTAGAAGAAATATACAGAGGAGAAAGAGAATAATTCAATCTAAAAAGCAAGAAAATTAGTATGTGCAAGGTTTGTGCTCTTCTACAGATAAACAGAACCCTTAAATTTTTTTTTTTACTACCTATCACATATATACTAAGCACAGTGACAGGCAAAGGTGACTAAGTGGGTGCTAGAGAAATAAACATGATGGTACCTACTTCAAGGAGTTCACAGACAAATAATGATAATGATGTATTCTAAGTACTTTACAGGTATTACCTCATTTAATACTTATGAAAACATTATGTTACAGGTACTATTATTATCTCCATTTTACAGATAAGAAAACGGAGGAGAGATTAAGTGGCTTGCCCAATATCACACAACTTGCAAATGGCAGAGTCAGGGCTGGATTCTTAACTCTTAAGCTTTATGTTCTATAGCCTCAATAAATGACACTTCAGATGATTATGACTATAGTAGTAACAATAATAGAATAATTATAGTTAACATTTAGTGCCTTGCACTGTGTTAAGTTCTTTATCTCATTTAATTCTCCCGTCAACCTGGTATAGTAGTACTATCATTACTCTTTATAGATGAGAAAACTGAGGTTACAGAGGTTAATTTGCCAAAGGTCCCCTATCTACTAAGAGACACAACCATCCTGAACCTCTCCTCTGAATTCCAGACTTTATCCAACTGTTAATTTTTAAATTTGTTTTTATTTTATTTTAGAGAGAGAGAAAGAGAGAGCAAGAGGGGGAGAGGGGCAGAGGGGGAGAGAGGATTTTAAGTAGGCTCCATGAACAGCACAGAGCATGATGAGGGAATTTGATCCCATGACCCTGGGATCATGACCTGAGACGAAATTAAGAGTCCCAGGCTCAGCCAACTTGAGCCACCCCAACTACCAATTTGATAACTTCTGATGTCATATCCCCAAAACCTGTTCCCCATGCAGTCTTCCCCAGTGTAGTTACTGGCAATTAAATTCTCCCAGTTGTTCAAGTCAAAAGCCTAAGAGTCATCCTTGACTCCTTCCCCTGTGCTAATATCCCAATCCATTAGGAAGTCCCATTGTCTCTACTTTAAAAAATATCCAGGGGCGCCTGGATGGCTCAGTTGGTTAAGTGTCTGACTCTTGGTTTTGGCTCAGGTCATGATCTCATGGTCCATGGGTTCCAGCCTTGTGTTGGGCTCTGTGATGACTGCTTGGGTTTCTCTCTTTCCCTCTCTCTCTGCCCTTCCCCAGCTTGCTCTCTGGGTCTCTCAAAATAAATAAATAAACTTCAAATGTATATATATATATATATATATATATATATATATATATATCCACAAATAATCAGAATCCAACTATTTCTCTCCATCTTCATTGTTACCACAGTCAAAGCCACCATCAGCTCTCTCTAGATTACTGCAATAGTCTTCTAACTTAATTTTCATCAGTTACATACTTAGATAGCTTAAAATAAGCATATAATGAAAAATAACAGTCCCCTGGCCTCCCCATACCACCAGTGAATCCTATTCCCCAGAGGGAACCACTCTCCCCTCTTTCAGCTGTTTCTTCTGTTTACCATCATAACTCTAGCTATCTACTGATTATACTGCTATTTCTTACCTTCTACTGACTTTCCAGAATGGAGGCTGAGGATTCAGCCCTCTTAAATTACTTCCCTTTCAATATTTGCATAAGACAATCTTGGGTCCCCAAAGCAATCTACAGTTTTAATGCAATCCCTATCAAAATACAGCATTTTTCACAGAACGATAATCCCAAAATTTGTGTGGAAACACAAAAGACCCAAAATAGCCAAAGCAATCTTTTTTTTTTTTTTAATGTTTATTGATTTTTGATGGGGGGGGGGCGGCAGAGCGTGAGTCGGGGAGGGGCAGAGAGAGAGGGAGACACAGAATTCGAAGCAGGCTCCAGGCTCTGAGCTATTAGCACAGAGCCCGATGTGGGGCTCGAACTCACAAGTTGTGAGATCATGACCTGAGCTGAAGTCAGTCGCCCAACCAACTGTACCACCCAGGTGCCCCATCAAAGCAATCTTAAAAAAGAAAAAGAAAAAGAAAAAAAAACAAAGGTATCACAATTGCAGATTTCAAGTTATACTACAAAGCTGCAGTAATCAAAACAGTATTGGACTGGCACAAAAATAGACACATAGATCAATGAAACAGAATAGAAAGCCTATAAATAAATCTATGATTATCTGGTCAATTAATCTTTTTTTAAGTACTTATGCATGAGAATTTTTAAGTTTGTTTATTTATTTATTTATTTATTTATTTATTTATTTATTTATTTTGAGAGAGAGAACAAGGGAGGGGCAGAGAGAGAATCTCAAGCAAGCTCCACACTGTCAGGTGGAGCCTGACATGGGGCTTGAACCTATGAACCGTGAGATCATGACCTGAGCTGAAATCAAGAGTCGAATGCTTAACCAACTGAGCCACCCAAGCACTCCTGGTCAATCAATCCTTGACAAAGGACGCAAGAATATGCAACGTGAAAAAGACAGTCTTGGGGTGCCTGGGTGGCTCAGTTGGTTAAGCATCCCACTTCAGCTCAGGTCATGATCTCCCAGTTCATGGGTTCAAGCCCCACATTGGGCTTTGTGCTAACAGCTCAGAGCCTGGTAACTGCTTCAGATTCTGTGTCTCCTTCTCTCTCTGCCTTCCCCAGCACACATACTCTCTCTTTCTCAAAAATAAATAAACATTGGGGCACCTGGGTGGCTCAGTCAGTTAAGTGTCAGACTTCAGCTCAGGTCATGATCTCACAGTTCGTGGGTTTGAGCCCTGCATCAGGGTCTGTGCTGACAGCATGCAGCCTGGAGCCTGCTTTGATTCTGTGTCTCCCTCTCTCTCTGCCCTTACCCCACCCATGGTCTCTCTTTCTCTCTCAAAAATAAATAAACATTTAAAAATTTTTAAAAAAAGAAATAAACATTAAAAAAAAAAAAAGAAAAAAAAGTCTCTTCAACAAATGGTGTTGGGAAAACTGGGAAGCTACAAACAAAAGAATGAAACCAGACCACTTTCTTATACCATACACAAAAATAAACTCAAGATGGAGATGTGAGGCCAGAAACCATAAAAATCCTAGAAAAGAACACAGGCAGTAATTTCTCTGACATCAGCTATAGCAACACTTTTCTGGGGTTTTTTTTTTGTTTTTTGTTTTTTGTTGTTTTTTTTTAAGCAACACTTTTCTAGATCTGTCTCCTGAGGCAAGGGAAACAAAAGCAAAAATAAACTATTGGGACTACATCAAAATAAAAAGCTTCTTCACAGCAAAGGAAATAATCAACAAAACTAAAAGACTAGCTACTGAATGGGAGAAGATATTTGCAGTTGATATATCCAATAAGTGGTTAATACCCAAAATCTGTAAAAAACTTATAAACTCAACACCAAAAAATAAATGATCCAATTAAAAATGGGCAGAAGACATGAACAGACATTTCTCCAAGGACAGCATACAGATGACCAACAGACAAAAGAAAAGATACTCAACATCACTCATGACCAGGGAAATGCAAATCAAAACACAATGAGATATCACCTTACTTCTGTCAGAATGGCTAAAATCAAAAACACAAAAAACAAGTGTTGACAAGGATGTGGAGAAAAAGGAACCCTTGTGCACTGTTGGTAGGAATGCAAACTGGTGCAGCCACTGTGGAAAATGGTATGGAGGTAGAACTACCATGTGATCCAGTAATTACACTACTGGGTATTTACCCAAAGAATACAAAATCACTAATTCAAAAAGCTACATGCACCCCCTATGTTTATGGTGGCATTATTTACAATAGCCAAAATATGGAAGCAACCTAAGTGTCTATTGACAGATGAATAGATAAAAAAGATACTATATGTCTATACAATGGAATATTACTCAGCCACAAAAAGAATGCAATCTTGCCATTTGCAACAGCATGGATGGATCTAGAAGGTATAATCCTAAGGAAATAAGTCCAAGAAAGACAAATACTGTATGATTTCACTCAAGGAATTTAAGAGACAAAACAAATGAACAAAGAAAAAAAAGACAAACCAAAAAACAGACCCTTAACTATAGATAACAAACTGATGATTACCAAAAGGGAGGTGGGGGGATGGGTGAAATAGGTGATGGGGATTAAAGAGTACATATATCATGATGAGCACTGAATAATGTATAGAATCAATCACTGAATCACTATTATTGTACATCTGAAACTAATATAACACTGTACATTAACTATACTGGAATTTAAAAAAAAGAAAAGAAAATATGTTTACCACAGACAGTTCAGTTGAAAAGATTTAAAAGATATTAAAATAAACATTAATGACAATTTTAAAAAAGAGAAAAAAGAAAAAGAAAGGCATAAGATCTAGAAAGAAATGGGTAGAAAGATGATAGCAAGTCCCAAGGTGCCTGCTGGGCAACAGTCTAGAGAATAAGCAATACAAACTGGAGCAGAAGAATCAAGAGCTCCAGGAGAAATGTTGGCAGAAGGAGGTTTGATGAAAGAATTTTTAGATTTCCAGATATGTTTGGCAGAGTGGAAATTCATATTCAGAAAAATTTTTTACAATTTTGGGAGCATCTGGGTGGCTTAGTCAGTTAAGCATCCAACTTCAGCTCAAGTCATGATCTCATAGTTTGTGAGACCTCCACATTGAGCTCTCTGCTGTCATCACAGAGCCTGCTTCAGATCTTCTGTCCCTCTCTCTGCCCATCCCCCACTTGTACTCTCTCAAAGATAAACATTAAAAAAAAAAAAAATGGGAGCGCCTGGGTGGCGCAGTCGGTTAAGCGTCCGACTTCAGCCAGGTCACGATCTTGCGGTCCGTGAGTTCGAGCCCCGCGTCGGGCTCTGGGCTGATGGCTCAGAGCCTGGAGCCTGTTTCCGATTCTGTGTCTCCCTCTCTCTCTGCCCCTCCCCCGTTCATGCTCTGTCTCTCTCTGTCCCAAAAATAAATAAACGTTGAAAAAAAAAATTAAAAAAAAAAAATGAAACAAGTTGAGCACTTACTTGCCTTAAAAAAAAGAAGAAGAAGAAGAATTTTACAATTCTGTACAAAGCTTTAGTAAGAATTTGTGGTATATAATAACTAAGCAAATGAAAAATTAGGCTAAACACAAAAATACTGTACAAGAAATAAAATGTAATTATAATACATTACTTGGCCTGGTAGTGATTATATTCAGTCATTATAATATACATGCTGAGCTTTGATTTATTTCTCAAGTTTTTAATTTTAATTCCAGCATAGTTAACACACGGTATTATATACGTTTCAGGTGTACAACTACTTGATGGTTTGAAAGAGGGTATAAGGGAAAGATATTAAAGATGACTCCTAGGTTTTTTCACCTAAGTAATAATGGTAGTAACAACAAGTCCATTTGCTGAGATGGGAGAGGTCTAGACAGGAAAAAATGGGGATGGGGTAGAAAAATAATCAATAGTGGTCCATATAGGGGTGCCTGGATGATTCAGTCAGTAGAGCATGTGACCCTTGATCTCAGGGTTGTGAGTTCAGGCTCCATGCTGGGTGTAAAGATTGCTTAAAAAATAGTGGTCTATTGGGGTGCCTGGGTGGCGCAGTCGGTTGAGCGTCCGACTTCAGCCAGGTCACGATCTCGCGGTCTGTGAGTTCGAGCCCCGCGTCGGGCTCTGGGCTGATGGCTCAGAGCCTGGAGCCTGTTTCCGATTCTGTGTCTCCCTCTCTCTCTGCCCCTCCCCCGTTCATGCTCTGTCTCTCTCTGTCCCAAAAATAAATTAAAAAAACGTTGAAAAAAAAATTTAAAAAAAAATAGTGGTCTATAATAGGTGTTCAATAAATGGTAGCCACTGTTTACATTAAAAATCATCTTCTACTATATCTCAATTATATCTCAATAAAAATAAATTTTTAAAAAATCATCCTTTTGGGGTTGTACTACTTGATTGTCCATCAATCATAATGGCATAAATGACAATGGCATAAATGGCATAAATATTATGACAATGGCATAAATATTACTGAAGATTATTCCATATTTTATTTTACAGAATTTTTCTAGTTATATTGAATCAGAACTTACACACAGTACTAAGTCATTAAACCTTCTACCTTGACACAGAGAAGAGAAAAAAATGTTAAGCCTCCTTTTCAACATGCCAGTGTTATAAAATTTGCTTTGAGGGCTATATTGAGACCCTTTCACCTAGTTACTCACTAGAATTACAGGATAATTCTGTAATTTATAATTCTGATAAAATCAGAAAGATCTACTTTAAGCCAGCATTATTTGAGAGGGGATGGGGGAAAGAAAGAGAGCATGAGCATGTGCACACATGGGAGGGGCACAGAGAGAGGGAGGGAGAGAATCCCAAGCAGGCTCTGTGCTGTTGTGGAAGCCCACCTAGGGGCTCAATCCCACAAACTGTGAGATCATGATCTGAGCTGAAATCATGAGTCAGGGGCTGAAGTGATTGAGCCACCCATGTGTCTCTAATCCAGCTTTTTAAATGTTTCCAATTTATTCTGGAGCACACACGTGCACATACACACAGACACATACACAGGCACACACACAGGTGCATATACACCTGAGATAAAATATTCTTTAAACCTGATCATTTACAAATTATTCAACATTGGGGCACTTGGGTGGCTCAGTTGGTTAAGCATCCGACTTTGGCTCAAGTCATGATCTCTCAGTTTGTGAGTTTGAGCCCAGTATCAGGCTCTGTGCTGACAGCTCAGAGCCTGAAGCCTGCTTCAGATTCTGTGTGTGTGTGTGTGTCTCTCTCTCTGTCCCTCCTCTCTCTCTCTCAAAAATAAACATTAAAGAAAAAAAAAAACAATTAAGAAAACCAAATTATTCAACATTAATCGAACATGGATTTCTTTTTTTTAATTAAAATAATTTTTTATTTTAGATAGAGAGCAAGCAGAGGAGAGGGGCAGTGGAAGAGAGACAGAATTTCAAGCAGGCTCCATGCTCAGTGCAGAGCCCAATGTGGGGCTTCATCCCACGACCCTGTTACCATGACCCCACCTGAAATGAAGAATCGGATGCTCAACTGATTGAGCCACCTAGGTATCCCTCAATGTGGATTTCTAACCACTGATCTGGTCCATTCCCCTAATTTAATGAAAGAAAAAAAAACAAAACCTAGAGGTCAAGTAACTTGTCCAAGAGAATACGATTAGGAAATCATGGAGTTGTGTTAAGTACCTATGACAAATAGTGGAAGATAAGGCTAGAAAAAACAGATTAGACCTTAACTGTCAGTCTAAAGGATTTTCAACCCAATTCTGAAATAAAAGGTTTATAAGAAATAAGTTATACAGGGGCACCTGGGTGGCGCAGTCGGTTAAGCGTCTGACTTCAGCCAGGTCACGATCTCGCGGTCCGTGAGTTCGAGCCCCGCGTCGGGCTCTGGGCTGATGGCTCAGAGCCTGGAGCCTGTTTCCGATTCTGTGTCTCCCTCTCTCTGCCCCTCCCCCGTTCATGCTCTGTCTCTCTCTGTCCCAAAAATAAATAAACGTTGAAAAAAAAATTAAAAAAAAAAAAAAAAGAAGTAAGTTATACAATTAGAGCTGTGTATCAGGAATAGAGAAAGGGGGTCAAAAAGATAGGGAAAATAATTCACTCCAGGAAAAATTCAAGAGGCCTGAAATGACAAATATATAAAGGAAAGAACAGATGCAAAAGTCTTTGAAGATCTAGAATCAAGAGCATATTAGCTTCTGGTTAGAAGCAATGAATAAAAGGAATAAGTAAAGATGACTTTGGGATTTTCAGAATGGGTAACTGGAAAGACAGCTATCTTAATAACTAAGACTGGAAAAATATCCTGCCATATTCTCACAGGATTAGCTGATACTTATCTGTTTCCTAGATGTAAAGTTTACTTCCCAAGGAGACTGGGAGATAACAGTGTTCTATTTCCCTGTATTCACCATGATATTGCCTAGCACAGGTCTGGACTGAATAGTTCCAAGTAAATATTTGGTGAATTAAAAGCATATTCTCCATTTTAACAAAATGATAACCACATTGCTACAAGTGGCTTTTGAAGAGGAGCTAAAACAATTCTGAACAAAAATTAGCAGACAGAAAAATAAATTCAGAATGTAGCCTAAAAAAAGGAAGCATGAGAATATAAATAAAGCATCTAAAAGAAATTCTAAATTTCTCGTGGCATGAAGAATAACAAAGAGGTATGAAAACAAATCTTGGTACAGGTCCTCAGAAAGACCACTGGGGAATGGAAGTTAGCAGGACATGGAATTGGATTACAGATCTTGAGCATAAGACTTCCTGGCATAAACAACCTTATTCACAAGAGGCCCAAACAATCAGTCCATGCAGTCAACAAAGTACTTTATTGTTCCTTGTTCTAACTGATAACTTAGAGCAACTGATGATAAAAGAGCCAATCTTAACTGTAGCCATGTATTAAAAAAAAAAAAACACACATATACACAAACAAAATATACACACCTACTGCCTCTATGACTTAGCAGGCATTCTTTTCCTTCCAACTAGAAATCTTAGGAGTGAGAAAGATAAAAGGAAAAAGAGGAAGTAGGGAGGCTGGGGTCAAGAAAAAGAGAAAAAAAGCTGCAAAAGTTCAGCTCACTCACTCCTGCTGGGCACAAAATAGCTGTGCCAGCACAGGACCAAGGAATGCCCAGAGGATTAGATGCCAACCATCTGGCAGGTCATACAGATACCGTCTTTTTCAAGTAGACTTTCCAAATCACTAATGCAGTGATTTCTGACCTCTTCTTTGATTTCAAGCAGGAGACCCTTTCTTCAAAATTCTTATACACATGTTTAACATAAAACAGATAAAAAAGTGAAAGCTGCCCTGGCTGGATGAAACATAGGAGGGAACCAAAAGCCTCCTCTGCTCATCAGTCTCCCCCCGGGGGTCAACCTCTAAGGAGGCAGGTCTGCGAAAAACCTAGGGTTCTGAGAGATGGATTTTTCCCAATTTAAATCTAATAATCTCAATTTGAGGGAAAACCTTGGTTCATAATTCTGCCTCAGCTTCTGCATCTATAAAGGAGAGCTTGTTAAGCGTCACAGCTTGAAAACAGCCTAAAACCCTTATTAACAAATAGTTACAAAACATTTAAATTACAAGCACTTGGATGGCTCAGTTGGTTAAGTACCGACTTCAGCTCAGGTCATGATCTCACGTTTCGTGAGTTTGAGCCCCGAGTTGGGCTCTGTGCTAACAGCTCAGAGCCTGGAGCCTGCTTTGGATTCTGTGTCTTCAGCTCTCCCTGCCCCTCTCCCACGCACACTCTCCTTCTCTCTCTCAAAAATAAATAAACATTAAAATTTTTTAAATTATAAAAACAAAGTATTAATAGAAATTTCTAAGACAACTAGAAAAGCATTTAAGAAATAAAAATTCTGGGGCGCCTGGGTGGCGCAGTCGGTTAAGCGTCCGACTTCAGCCAGGTCACGATCTCGCGGTCCGTGAGTTCGAGCCCCGCGTCGGGCTCTGGGCTGATGGCTCAGAGCCTGGAGCCTGTTTCCGATTCTGTGTCTCCCTCTCTCTCTGCTCCTCCCCCATTCATGCTCTGTCTCTCTCTGTCCCAAAAATAAAATAAACGTTGAAAAAAAAAAAAATTAAAAAAAAAAAAAAAGAAATAAAAATTCTAAGTATTTTGAGAATGACACACAGTCATGCTTAGTTTGATATTTAAGTAAGCCTAAGGAAGTATAATAGATGCTTCTACTGGTATAGTTAGTGTTCCTCCTAATAACAAAAGTCAAGAAGACCCTGCTTCCTCTAGGCCACTGGTAAGATAATTTCTTTTTGTTGTATTCAAAATATATAATAAAAGTGAAAGCACAAAAACATGAAAGATATAAACAACCAGAAGCTTCTTTTTAAAAGTAATCTGCAAGAGCACCTGGGTGGTTCAGTAAGTTAAGCATCTGACTTCAGCTCAGGTCATGATCTCATGGTTTCTGTGTCTGAGTCCGTATTGGGCTCTGTGTTGACAGCTCAGAGCCTGGAGCCTACTTTGGATTCTGTGTCTCCCTCTCTCTGTGTCCCTCCCCCGCTTGTGCACTGTCTCTCTCCCTCTCTCTCTCTCTCTCTCTCTCTCAAAAATAAAATAAACATTAAAAAAAATTTTTTTAATAATTTACTTCCAGGGACATCTGAGTGGCTCAGTCAATAAGCACTAGCTCAGCTCATGAGATGGAGCCCCACATCAGGTTCTGCACTGACGGCCTGCTTGGGATCCTCTCTATCTCTCTCTTCCCCTCCCCCACTATCTCTCTTTCTCTTTCAAAATAAATAAATAAAACTTAAAAAAAAATAAATAAATCTATTTCCAGGCTTTTAATGACAATATATTTGAAACAGATGGCTTATACAGAACAAAAAGAGTCATCATCAAGAGTGCAAAACCACTATGGTTAACAATAATTATAATAATTTTCATGTATTTTATACTTTCTGTGGATTATAACAGATGCAAAGGCTTTTATAAAGTATCTCATTTGTGGCCTACTGCCAAATCAAGAAGAAGTTAACATTATCTTTTATATATTAGAAAACTTAGCTGAGTGCAAAGAATATTATTATTTGTTGAAAGTTAAAAGGGAGGGGTGTGTCATTCCTGCACAATGGAACCAAAATGAGATAGGCTAAGTAAGAAAGATCAAGGGGACATCTGAATAGGAATAGTATCACTGGTCTCGTCACACATTTCTAGGCTGGAACATATATATTAAGCAAAACAAGAGTAAAGATCTAGGTGGATTCTAGCCCGGTATTTTGCAATACAGTAGCCAGTAGCTTCATGTAGTAATTTAAATCAAATTAAAAAAATTCAGTTCTTTGTTTGCACTAGCCACATTTCATACAATGCTCTTTAGGCACATGTGGCTATTGGAAAGCACAGATAAAGAACATTTCCACCACTGCAGAAAGTTCTATTCAACAGCATTACTCTAGGAAAAAACCTTTGAACGTATTAAAACCAGCAGCACTCAATAAATGTTTGGTGAATGAATGAATGATAAGCAACAGGCTTCAATGGGCCATTAAAAAAAAAAAAAAAAAAAAAAAAACTAGGGGCACCTGGGTGGCTCTGTCAGTTAAGAACCTGAGTTTGAACTCTGCATGGGGTGAGCTGGAGCCCCGCTTTGGGATTTCGAGATTCTCTTTCTCTCTCTCTCTCTCTCTCTCTCTCTCTCAGCCCCTTGTGGGATTCTCTCTCATTGCCCCTCGCTCACTCGCACTCTCTCTCTCTCTCTCTCTCTCTCTCAAAAACAATAATAATAATAAAAACTAGCCAGAGAAAAAGAAACTAAGAATAGCAGCTAACATTTGCCGGGCACTTAACACAAGCCAGATACTCTTCTAGGTGGTTTATATGCACTAATTTAATTAACCCTCAAACAACTTCATGATATATTTACTGTCATTACTCTCATTTTATAGATGGGAAAACTAATACTTGGACAGGTTAAGTAACTTTCCCAAGATCCAGGATTTGAATCCAGTCAGCCAGATCTAGAATCTAGAAACTTCATTTTTAATCATACTATACTATGCTATTTCTATTATATAACAACTGTATTTTAAGTTTTTGCTGTGCTAGAATAAAATTTATTTAATGTCATTCTTCCCATGCATTCACCAGTCAAGTTTACATAAAGAAAATAAGAAAAGTAGTGAAATAAAAGACTGGCAAAAAATATACCAAATGTTAATAATAGTTTGATCCCTACACACTGAGATAAAGAGCAATTTTTATTTTCTTGTTTTGCTGACTGTTTTCTAAATGTTCCATAGTGATGATGTATCACTTCTATAAAAATGAAAAACAATAAAAATATTATTTTATTTTTAATGTTTAATTTTTTTTTTAAATTTTTTTTTCAACGTTTATTTATTTTGGGGACAGAGAGAGACAGAGCATGAATGGGGGAGGGGCAGAGAGAGAGGGAGACACAGAATCGGAAACAGGCTCCAGGCTCTGAGCCATCAGCCCAGAGCCCGACGCGGGGCTCGAACTCACGGACCGCGAGATCGTGACCTGGCTGAAGTCGGATGCTTAACCGACTGCGCCACCCAGGCGCCCCTTAATGTTTAATTTTGAGAGAGAGAGAGACAACATGTGCAAGGCAGAAAAGGGGCAGAGACAGAGAAACAGAAGATCCGAAGCAGGCTCTGCGCTAACAGCTGAGAGCCCAATACAAGGCTCGAACTCATGAGCTATGAGATCATGACCTGAGCCAAAGTCAGATGTTTAACCAACTGAGCCACCCAGCCACCCCTAAAAATATTTTTAAGCAAGATGAAAATATGATCAGCTTAAAATCAACACTTATACAATCTCACTCTCAAACATTATATAGGCCCCCTAACTGATCTCTTGGCCATGAGTCTCCCTAACACTAAACCATTCTGAATTTGCCATCAGTTACCTCTGCCATGTTAGTCCATGCTCAGAATCCAATACACAAAGGATAAAACATACTGTTTTTGGCTTTATGCAAGCCATTCTTGATTATTTTTATTACATTTCCACCTTTATCTACCAATAGTATTCTGTCAAATCATCAATTCTTCTACGAGAAGAATGGTAGAAAGAGCCCAGGCCTCAGAGTCACAGACCTTGGCCAACACATCATCTCTTACCCTCAGTCCCTTCAATAGTGATTAGTTGTAAAGATTAAATCTTTAAATAGGTAAAGTATCCAGCATACAAGCCTTCAATAAATGGTGGCTTTCTTACTATTGTTATTTAACCAAATGGGTTTTTATTCACTAACTCCTCAAAAAGCTTTGCACTTTTACCTCTGTGTTTTATTACTGCTTTGCTTCTATTTTCTGAGTTCCTTCCCAATCTTCTAAAAATCCTTTTAAAATTCAAGTTCCAGTCCCAGTCAACCTCCTCCAAAAAGGCTTCCCTCACCCTGCCAAGCTAATATGATCTCTCACTCCTTTGAACTTCTATAGCACGTAGAGTTTATTCTATGCAAGTGGTGGGGTCCTAGATGATTTTATTAGTTCTCTTTTCATATATGTAAGTCCTACATTCCCAGTTAGAGTCAAACTCTTTCCTACTAGCAGGCATTCCATTTTATATATGTCTTTATACTTTTCTGGTGTCTCACATATCACCAGGCTTATACTACATGCTCAAAAAAATATGCTAATCAGATTTGTGCATTGGGAAGAAAGTCATCATAATAAAAATACTGGCTGAACATTTTTGTAGTAGACTAGGAAGCCAACAATTCTATATAAAGGTAGAAAGTTTAAAGTAAACAGTATAATCCAATTCCATAATATACTATCACTGACCAAACATGTAAGTCATACTTAAGCTGTATGATTCCTTTCCAGTCCAATGTAAATATTAGCAATAAATGACCCTAAGTAAACAGCACTTTTAACTTCTTAAAGTGTCTTACACATAAACTCTATTAAATATATATTGACTCAAATTGTCTTATTTGATTTCATTCGGAAATACACTCACCTCACTAAAAATAATCAAGATAATTTGAGTGAGAAAGATTCAGATACTGATTACTAGAAAGTGAGGATCATATAACCTTATTTTATATAATATGAATTCTCCTGTAAAAAGGTAAACTATTGGGGTGCCTGGGTGGCTCAGTCAGTTAAGCAATTGACTCTTGATTTCTGCTCAGGTCATGATCTCATGGTTCGTGGGATCATGCCCTCTGCCAGGCTCTATGCTGGCAGTGTAGAGCCTACTTGGGATTCTCTCTCCCTCTCTCCCTGCTTCTCCCCTACTTGCACTCTCTGTCCCTCTCTCAAAACAAACATTTAAAAAAAAAAAAAAAAGTAAAAAAGGTAAACTATGTCTTCTCCAGTGCTACAAGTTAAGGGTAGATAGCCTAGGGGCACTCTTTTATTTTCATTCACTGATTTAATTATGATATCTCATAAAGCAATTAAGAAAATTAAATAACAACAAAAAGAGAAAAATCTTTTCTCCTTGATAAATTACTAATTTAGTGGGGCACCTGGGTGGCTCAGTCGGTTAAGCATTTGACTCTTGATTTCGCCCAGGTCATGATCTCACAGTTGGTGAGACTGAGCTCAGTGTCAGCCTCTGAACTGATAGCACAGAGCCTGCTTGGGATTCTCTGTCTCCCTCTCTCTGCCCCTGTTTGCACTCTCTCTCTCTCTCAAAATAAATAAATAAACTTAAAAAATTTTTAATTACTAATTAGCAATAGTAAACAATTGTTCTAGTGAGCTGCTTTTAAGAATAAAGCAATTTGAGGGGCGCCTGGGTGGCGCAGTCGGTTAAGCGTCCGACTTCAACCAGGTCACGATCTCGCGGTCCGGGAGTTCGAGCCCCGCGTCAGGCTCTGGGCTGATGGCTCAGAGCCTGGAGCCTGTTTCTGATTCTGTGTCTCCCTCTCTCTCTGCCCCTCCCCCGTTCGTGCTCTGTCTCTCTCTGTCCCAAAAATAAATAAACGTTGAAAAAAAAAATTAAAAAAAAAAAAAGAATAAAGCAATTTGAGAGACAGAAGGAAGTTGCTTTATTAAATGCAGTTACAGAAAATTAATTCTCAATAGGTAGAAAAATACCTATAGCACAGCTAAATCCTAGCAAGACAGATTCAGCACAAAATTCCGAATCCCTTTTTACAGCTATTAATGCTATTCTAACAAGCCTCCAATAATGTTCCAGCTTTCTCCCTAATCCTCAAAAGAAAGGAAAAGCCATTACCTAAGGATGTTGGGATGGGAGAGTCTATTCATAAGCTGAACTTCTTTCAGCATGTTTGCCCGGTTACTGCTCAATGTGTTCATCTTAAGAGCCATCACCTGGCCAGAAGCTCGATGGCGCACCTAGAAAATAAAATAGAACAAGAGAAGGGTTCAAGGACAGCAGTTAAATATGAGGTCAAAGTCTCCACATGTAAACATGCCAAGATGTTTTAGTGCCAGTTTAGATAAAATAGATATACTTCAGGATGTTTTCCTGTAAACTGATCACATTAGGGTCTCACTTCCATTAATGAAGATGGATTTATTCCATCAAAGAGCAAAACTGTTTCACATTAAGCTGGCCAGAAAAACATTGTTAATAACACCTCAAGAAATGGCAGCTTTTTTTAATACCTTAGAAAAAAATGGGGGAAATTTATTAGGCTAGTTCCTTATGGTCAATATTGCTGAGTCTTAGGACACTAACAGGAAAAAGTCCCCTTTGTGGAATTTTAAGTGTGCACAGAAAAGATATATGCATAAGCCTTATATAACACTTAAGGAACTATAAAACTATCTTTATAGGACACTAAAGCCACATCCTCAAAATCTCCCCCAAGCAGCATGTGTGTGTGCATCTGTGTGTGTGTGTGTGTGTGTGTGTGTGTATACGCACACATAAATATATATGAAAAAAAGCATTCATGTTAAATATAGAAAGAAGTCAGTGGACCTTTTAGGGATAATATAGTGAGCCAACCCAAAGTACCTTATAATCACATAAACATACTCAAGTCAGATACAAAAAAACATGGGTCACGCCATTCACACTATTACCCGTACACACAGAGGAAAGTCTACTTCTAAAACATTTATTCTCTACAGAATTCAATATATTTTGCATGTAAAAATATTGTTTTATAATTTCAATGCACACTCCACAGTTTCCAATAATTGTAATACTTCACTCACAAGAAAATTAACTATGTTTTTACCCTTTAAATGTCTCAGTAGTAGCAAAAGGAGACTACCAGAGAAAATATTTTGTCTTACCCAAAAGAAACTCAATTATTTACTGAAATGTGTTTTTCCTACTGAGAAATTATTAATGAGGCAGTAGAAAAATTACCAAGTACCAAGGACCTCCTTACTCTCTGGTTAAAAAAAAAAAAAAAAACATTTCAGATCTGGCACAACAGAGACCTGCTATGCAAAAATGTCATTGTCCTATGGACTTTGAGTATTCTTTTAGTATATTGTAATTGACCAAGTGGAAGTTTCAGGAGAAAATATGACAACCTACTTAACTCTTCAATCTACAGAAATTCCTTGAAATGACAACAGCCCCAGAATTTCAGCATATCTATTAATACAGGACAGACATAACATTTTATCTTAAGAGTTCAAAGAAACAATGTTTCAGATCAGCCAGACATAAGGGAAAGAGGAAGCAAAACACTCAGAGCCACAGGGACCCTGGTTAGAAAAACTGAGGCAGAACACTGGCTGTCTCTCCCCTCTTCTAGATCTCTTAGTGAGATTTGGAACCCAACTCTCTTCCTAGTGCATCAATGATTCTGTTGTCATGTACCTCGTGATTGAAGAAAGAGAAGTGACTTTCCTTTTCAGATCCTGCATGGATAAGTTAAAAGAAACGTTTATATACAAAGAACACACTGACAGTATTTTTCCAACTCTATTTACAGAAGACATCTGTGTTTTAATAAGGGCTCTCCATTCTGAAAGCTATTCTTCTTTTTTCATCATCTGAAAACTATCACTCGGAAATTTTAACAAAATGTGAGCTTTTAAGAAAGTTCAATATTAAAACAATGTGAAATTCAAGGATGAACAATCTGTATTTCAAACTAATCAGAAAAAAATCCTATTTCCTTAAAAAAGTGGACAAGATGATGAACATGTTCATAACTCATTGCATTCTATCTTTCATCTGCATAAAATACTTTCTTCTAGCACCTCAAATTCTACTTACCTTTCAAGACCACACCCAAATGTTCCCTTCTCCCTGAAGTCTTCTTGACTCTCTGGGAATCATTTATTTGTGGTTTCCATCTTTATGCCACCTCAGAACAACATGCATAACACCAGTATACCACTCATCACATGGTTCTGTACATAAATATCTCCTCACCAGTCTATAAAGCATCTTGATATCAGGATCTATACTGTATCCATCTTTGTCTTGCAATGCCTGGAAGGCCTGGCACATCGTAAGGGCACAGTGAAAACAATGGCAACAACAGTTAAGTGAAACTTCTAATATACTTTCTATATATTATCTAAGGGCCGGTGAATCATTTATTCAGGTGAATTATTTGGGCAGAAGTGAGCCAGGAGTAATTTTTTTTTTGAGGGGGGCAGGGGTTGGGGGGAAGATTCAAATGGAAAAGAAATATAAAATTTGGTAAAATTTTTTGGGGTTTACCGTCTAGAAAGGGACAAATAATAAGCTATATGGCGAGTCAGAGAAGAAAGACAATGAAGAATAAAACACAGCACACAAAGTATTTATATAAATGTTGAAATGTTGACAGAATGAGCACTTAGGCAAAAACTTCATGGAACTTCAGTGAAACCTCAGAAGATTAATAGACATTGATAGATTTTTAAAATACAGATTACAGTTGATAAAGGAAGAAAAAAGTATCATTTAAATATAGAGGTCCACAAAAGATGGGGTACCTGCCTAAATGTAGGAGGATCTTCATTCCAAGTTTCCAAAACTACAAAAATTAATTACCCTTCAAATAGACTTAGATTTTCAGAGTTAAAAGAAGGTGCTTTTTTGCTTAAGTTTGTCCTCTACAGATAGATCATGGTTACTATTAATAAGAATATTCCTAAGAGAGTGACATCTTTAACTACCTTGGAAAATAAACGTTAAAATGGTTGCTGCTAGGGGAGAGAAATGGGAGGGATAGGTAAAATAGGTAAAGGGGATTAAGAGGTACAAAATTCCAGTTATAAAATAAATGCGTCAGTGATGAAAATCACAGCACACGGAATATAGTAAATGATATTGTAATAACATTGTATGGTGACAGATGGCAACTATACTTATTGTGGTGAGCATTTCATAATGTATATAATTGTCAAATCACTATGTTGTACATACCTGAAACTAATATAATGTCAACTATATTTCTATCAAAAATTTATTTTTTAATGTTTTTTAACTTATTTTTATGTTTTTTAATTTATTTTGAGAGAGACAGAAACAGAGTATGAGTAGGGGAAAGGCAGAGAGAGAGGGAGACACAGAATCTGAAGAAGGCTCCAGGCTTTGAGCTGTCAGCCCAGAGCCCGAGGCGGGGCTTGAACTCGTGTACCACAAGATCATGACCTGAGCCGAAATCAGATGCTTAACCGACTGAAACACCCAGGAGCCCTCTATCAAAAATTTAAAAATAAAAATATTATTATAAAGGGTAAGACCTCAAAAAATTAAAAATAAAATTGCCACATGATCCAGCAGTTCTACTTCTGGGTATGTACCCAAAAGAATTGAAAGTAGAGTTTCAATTTGCACACCCATGTTCATGGCAGCATTATTCACAACAGCCAAGACGTATATGCAACACAGGTGCTCACTGACAGAGGAATAGATAAAACAAAATAGTATACATAGAATGGAACATTATTATTTAGCCTTAAAAAGAAAGGAAATTCTGACACATGCTATAATACAGATGAACCTTGAAGTTATTATGCTAAGTGAAATAACCCAGTCACAAAAAGATAAATACCCTATGTTTCCACTTACTTGAGGTACTTAGGGTAGTTAAATTTATACAAACATAATGTAGAATGGTGGTTGCCAGAGGCTAGGGGAAGGGGAGGGATTTGGAGTTGTATGCTGGGTATAGAGTTTCAGTTCTGCAAGATGAAGAGTTCTGGAGACTGGTAGCACAACCACGTGAACTGAATTATACACTTAAATATGATTAAGATGGTAAATCTTGTATGTACTTTACCATAATTATAAATAAATGAAGAGAGGGAGGGAAGAAAAGCAAGAAAAAAGAGAGAGGGAGAAAGAAGATAACAGAAGAGAAAATCGGTACTTCTCCTTGACTTTTAAATTCATCTGATGCTACCACAGGATCTTCAAATCTACTTTCTAAAGAAGAGCATAGCAGAGTGGTGAAGGGCTCCAGGTCAGGAAATGAGCAGACTGAATACAACGTTTTAATACTTACATGATTAGAATGACTTCTCTGTGAAGACTTCTACTGTAAAATGAAGAGAACAATAGTCTCTATCTCCTAGCACGATTATGGAGGACAAAATAGTGTTATGTTAGATAAATGAGATAATGGATGCAAACTAACACAGAGGTTGGCCCAATAAGCATTCAATAAATAGGTATTGTTTTTAATAAAAATAAGAAAGTATAGGGGCGCCTGGGTGGCTCAGTCAGTTAAGCGTCCGATTTGGGCTCAGGTCATGATCTTAGTGATTTCAAGGCCCGCACCAGGCTCTGTGCTGACAGCTCGGAGCCTGGAGTCTGGTTTGGATTCTGTGTCTCCCGCTCTCTCTGCCCCTCCCTTGCTCACACTCTGTCTCTGTCTCTCTCAAGAATAAATAAACATTAAAAATATATTTAACAAAATAAACTATATGCTCATAAGAATTTAGCATATCAGGTGAATTTGACATAACACAGAAAATACAATTATAATTTTAAGTGAAAAACAGTAGTATATATAATTGCTGTATAATACCCCCAAGATTACTTATATACTACAAAGGGAAAAATATGTCTTTACAATGGAGAGATCTGCTGGTTAGCACCTTAACCAAGGGGTTGGTCACATTTAGCATTACCAAAAGTGAAACACCTGGCATTGTCAACTTTCTGATGTGATGTAATATACATACTGAAATGTTTAAGTCAAATCTAATCATAAGAAAACAATTAGACACATCCAGAATATCTAAAAGACAACTAGACAATACTCTCCAAACAAAATGTGGGGGAATATTCTAGATTAAGTGACATTAACAGACATAACCCCTGAAATGAAATGTATGAAACCTTGATTTGATTCTGGGTTCAAAAAAGCTATAAAAAACTTTTTGTTGGGGCCCCTGGCTGACTCAGTTGGTAGAGGATGTGACTCTTGATCTCAGGGTCATGAGTTCAAGCTCCATGTTGGGCGTAGAGCTTACTTAATTAAAAAAAAACAAAAAACACCCACCTTTTGCTGGCAAATGAGAAAACTTTTAATAGGAACTGTATATGAAATTATTTTTCTGAATTAAGGTTAATTGCCTCAGTTATAAATAATGATACTATGGCCTCGTAGAAGAACGCATTCTTTGAAGATATATACTAAAATATTTATATTAAAGTGTCATGATATCTGCAATTTGCTTTCAAGTGTTGTAAAAAAAAAAAAATACCAATGGGGCACCTGGTTGGCTCAGTTAGTAGTACAGCATGTAACTCTTGATCTCAGGATTGTAAGTTCAAGTCCCATGTTGGGTGTAGAGATGACTTTAAAAAATAAAATAAAATCTTAAAAAAATACAGATAGATAAAGCAATGTAGCAAAACATTAGCTGGCAAATCCAGGTGAAGGGACTATAGGGGTTTTATACTATTCTTTCCATTTTCTATAGATTTTTATTTTTTTAATTAAAAAAATTTTTTTAATGTTTTACTTATTTTTGAGAGAGAGAGACAAAGCGTGAATGGGGGAGGGGCAGAGAGAGAGGGAGACACAGAACCCAAAGCAGGCTCCAGGCTCTGAGCTGTCAGCACAGAGCCCGATGCAGGGCTCGAACCCGTGAACCATGATATCATGACCTGAGCCAAAGTCGGATGCTCAACCGACTAAGCTACACAGGCACTCCCAATTTTCTATAGATTCTTAAAGCTTCCAAAAGTTGGAAAAAAACAAGTAAAAAATTTATCTTATTTTCTCCCATAAATTTAGCATTAAGAAATAAAGAACAGTTTTTTAATCACAGAAAAAAAAATCCTGCATATGATATATGCCCAAGCCTATGCTAAAACAAAAAGTGGAAGTAAGTTTATCAAATGTTAATAGTGACTGTCACTGGTGGTAGAACTAATATCAATGATTTATTTTCTTTTACTTTTCTTCATTTTCCAATTCTTTCACAGTATATTTGACTAAAATTTCTAATAGAAAATATAACTTTTCAACTTCAATTTATATTAATTTTTACCTAAATAATACATGCATATATTTTCTTTGTAACACATTAAAACAATATAAATAAAAATAAATAAGTCCCTTTGACTATCCGATCCATTAAATGCAATCTTTTGTGTTCATTCCAAGTAGTTATTGTCTCAAGCTTGATGAGTACCCCTCTCGGCCTTTAAAAAATGCACTGACAACACTCCCTCAATACATACACAGACACACAGACACACACACATTAGGAAACTGAGAGAGCATGGCATCTAACTGCAGACAAAATTAAAGTTTTATAGAACAGAGGCTTATATTCACATGTTCAGAAGTCCAAGTACCCTGCAGGTTTTAAAGATGTTTCAGTAATATACCAAAACAAACAAAAAAGCACAGATACAATCAAATAACAATACTAAGTCACCAGAAATGTCTGTGTACATAAGAGTTTCTCTACCAGCATGGTAGTATTCTAATGAGTAACCCCCATCATCCCACAGTTCTTCTGGATAAAGTATGAACAATGGGAAAATTAAAGGAAGAGGCCAACCAGAAGAAAGAGAACTATATAAAGGGTGAGCAGAAAAATTGAGAACTGCTACTTAGAATGAATGATCACAGACACCAAGAAAACATTCAGTGGCATTAGGCAGGCAACTATCAAGAACAGAGTTTCTCCCCTTGATCAAAGATTCAGACCCTAAAACTAATACCTGAGCTGAAGATAATTTCCAGATCTGCAAACAAGAGTTACATATCACAAACTAAAGTCCAGTCAAGTGTGTACATGCAGGCTGGAAGTGACCGATTACCTTTCATTAGTCTTTTCAGGTACAAATAGTAACAAATATTATCATCCTCTATGCAAGGCACTGTGCTGAATGTTGAGAAGCCTACAGATCAACACTAGGCATCAGCTTGTCAGGTCTTCCAGTAATCCATGCCCCCAAATCACAAAGTTACCTTGTTGCTCTCCAGTTTAAAATTCTTCAATGGCTCACTGATACTTAAGGAATAAAGTCCAAACTCCTTAGCAAAACTAAATTCAACTACTGCTCCCTGTCTATCCCTGTGCCCACTCCTCTCCCTATCTTTACCTATTATATATTTATATTTGTAATTCTTACAAATGCATCACACTCTCATACTTCCTTGCCTTGACATATACTATTCTCCTTGCCTTGATGCAATCCTCACCTCCTGAGCCCAATACCAATCTCCCTACTAAATTTGTTTCAATTATTCAAGATATAGAAACACCACTTTCCCTGGGAAAAATCTCTTTACTTCAAGAAAAACTGGATGCGCCATTCTGTGTTTTCTTACTACTCTACCCTTAATTATCTGTATTACAGAATTTGCATTACATAATTTGCATATCATATTACAGAATTTGCATATTGCATTTGTCTGTTGGTAGTCTACCTATCTTCTATATGTCTAAGAGCAGTTTGGGTTCAAGATGGCAACATAGGAAGATCCTGAACTCATCTCCTTCTGTGGACACATAGAATCTACAACTACAGGGGCGCCTGGGTGGCTCAGTTGGTTACACTTCCGACTTCCACTCAGGTAATGATCTCACAGTTCATGGGTTCGAGCCCCGCGACAGGATCTGTGTTGATGGTCCAGAGCCTGAGGCCAGCCTCAGATTCTGTGTCTCCGTCTCTCTCTCTGCCCTCCCCCACCCACGCACTCTCTCTCTCTCTCTCTCTCTCTCAAATATAAATAAACATTTTAAAAAATCAGATTAAAAAAGAGATTAAAAAATCTACAACTACATATGAATAATTTCCCATATGCTTCAAGCCAAGAACTTGCCCCGTTCATTTTGCTATCCCTGAAAGAGTAGTTCAGCTTTCTTCCACACCCCACATACACACCTTCTGACATGTAGGACTTATTTTTATATGGGCAATCTAGATTTTTGTCAAAAATCATACAAAGGTAAGCAGGAAAGAGAAACATGACAATAATTATATAACTATGAACAGACATTAGATTTTTTCAAATAGAAAAAATAAATTACAGGTTACAAATACAATCCTATGTCCATTAGCTATTTCTATAGCCCATTTTTATTCCATTCAAATAAGCATATTAACACACAAATGAGAGTGACAGTTAATATAGGGGTACCTCTAATTCAACTCTAATTTATATTTTTAAAATTAAATTATTTGCCTATGTTTAATAACAAATCACATGCCATATATTCACTTTTAGCAGTGTGGTATAAAATCAAGCTAAGAATCCCTTCTCTGGCACAGTGCCTTTAGTTTAGCATTTAGAAATTGCTCAAAAAATATTTGCTGAATTTAAATAGTTAACTTGAGTCAGGAGGCTTAATTTCTAGAGCAAATGAGAAACATAAACCTCTGACCAGTTCAGAGAAATAGTAAGGAGAGAATTAAATAATAATTAGGACAAGAACATAAGAACTGTCACAAAGCAATTAATCATTAAGTTAACTGTTAAATGAATGGCTTAAGACTTCCAGTCAAGAAGTCACAGTGAATATACAATAAGTATACAGTAAGCTGGTATAGCAACGCTTAAGTATTAGGCATATGCAGTGTTTAAAGCAATAATTTTCAATAGAGGCTATAACAAGTCACTTAGGAGGTGTTTTTAAAGTTTTTAGATTAAGGTTTTTGGTTATAACAATGACTGGGGGCAAGGAGCGTTGCTGGCCAGAGATGCTAGACATCCTGCAAGGTACCAGGACAGTACTGCACAAGGAAGCATTGTTCTATGTGCTGTATGAAATTCAAATATCTTGCTAGACATTCATGTAAATGAAGAACATATATATGTATTATTACCTGAACTTGGATTCTAACACTATTTGACAAAAAAAAAAAAAAAAAGTCATCTTGCATGGTTTTAATATATACTAAATTTTCTAGAAATACAACTATATTATGAATTGAGGAAAAATCACTTCTTTCGTTATGTTCAGAAGAACACATGAAGAATTGGTCAACATTTCAGAAAATCAGACCACCAGTAGCAATGCTGCTCCTAGTATTTGAAGTATAGTATAGTCGTATAGTATTTGAATCCTATACAACTGTATTG